>NC_081174.1:29433695-29621195 GCF_012432095.1 Onychostoma macrolepis
TGCAGACGCCGATCTTCCGTGGCCCCTGATTCTGCTCCACCAGGTAGGCATCCATGAAGGCCATGCTGGTCATGATAACAAAGGTGGTAAGACACACATGCCGCTTGTCCGGTGGTGGCAACACCATGCTGAGGGCCACCACCGCATGCACTCACTCACAGCAATGTCGTCCACTCTGTTGCACTTGGGTTCGAGGGACTCTTGAAGTTGCAGGTCGAGCTTTGCAGGACTGGTTGGAGTGGTTGTTTTTCAACCCTTTGAAGACATTTCCAGTATTTCGTAACTTGACCCAGGAACAAAGTAAAAAGAAACGCCAATTGCTCCCAACTGAAAGTTTGATTCACATTGCTTTTCTAGGGTTTTATTGATTGTAAATCTGAAGGAATAGTGTTAAATGGTACAAGGGACCAAAAATGTATACAGTAGGGCTACTTTGCAATGGAAATGCAACTCTTGAAGACCTAAGAGACCTAGTTTCACGATCTTGGTCTCTGCAAATGATTCTCTGATTGATTGTAAATCTCAAGAAGCAGTGCTAAATTATACACATTTCCAAAAAAGGTCCAGAGCAGGATTACTTTTCAATAGAAACGCCACTCTTGAAAATCGAAGAGACCTGTTTCACAGTCTTGGTCTTGGCAGATAGTTCTTCCCTGATTCACTAAATGGAAGATAAATCTGCCCATTAATCAACAGGGCCAAGCTTTACTGTGCTGGTTGGAGTGGCTGCCTTTTCAACTCAGTTCTGCTTACTTTGAAGGCATTTACATTTCCAATGTTTTGTAAACTTGACACAGGAACAAAGTAAAAATAACTTATTTTACCAAAAAAGCAAGCTGCTTCCAACTGACAGTTTGATTTACTGCTTTGTGAGGGGTTGAACTGATTGTAAATCTGAAGAAATAGCAAAAAATGATACAAAGTTTCAAAAAAAGATCCAGATCAGGATTACTTTTCAATGGAAATGCAACTCTTGAAAAAGAAAGAGACCTGTTTTACAGTCTTGGTTTTCAGCAGATGATTATTCTCAGATTAACTGTAAATCTGAAGAAATTGTGTAAAATGATACAAAGTTCCAAAAAAGGTCTAAAGCAGAATTACTTTTCAATAGAAATGCAACTTTTGAAAACCAAAGAGACCTGTTTCACAGTCTTGGTCAGGCTTGGCCTATTAATCAGCAGGGTCAAGTGTTGCTGGTTGGAGGTGCTGCTTTTTTAACCCTGTTCTGTGAGTTTTGAAGGTATTTGCATTTCCAATATTTCGTAAAGTTATATTTCGGAACAAAGTAAAAAGAACTTATCCTACCAAAAAGCCAATTGCTTCCGACCGACAGTTTAATTCACACTGTATTGCAAGAGCCGTATTGACTGTAAATCTGAATAAATAGTCTTAAATGATACAAAGAGCCAAAAAGGTCAAGAGCAGGGTTACTTTGCAATGGAAATACAACTCTTAAAGGACCGAAGGGACTTGATTTCACAATCTTGGTCTTGGCAGATGATTCTTCCCGAGCGCACTAAATGGAAGAGAAATCTGGCCATTAATCAGCGAGGTTGTATTGATCCTGTTAGACCACACGCCTGCCCGACCTCAGCATTCTTGATGAGATGCCATAACTTTCCTCTTTCACGGTCATGCGATTTGAAGGTGATGTGAGGATACATGAGCTTTCCCAGAAGCTTTGCATGCATTTGCTGGATTGTGGGTCAGAGTTCTCCAGGCTAAGTATGGTTGTGGTAGGTTATTTTTCTTGTAACAGGAAGGTAACTTTGCGAAAATCGAGCATAAGAACTGAACGCTCAGACTGTAGATACTCAGCAATTACCGAGCAACATTTGTTTGCGTCTGCCAATGTGGAATTGCTCAGCAGTGGAAGATTGACTCTTGAGGGCTGGTGGTCTCCATCCATAGATCATCCGGACATGGGGTCAGTGGCTCCAGGGGCTCCACATCTGTCTATGGCTCCCCCAGGGGGAATCTCTTTTACTGGGCTTCAGTTTCATCCTTGCCTGCTCTTCTGACACGACCTGGAAAGAGAGGAAAGAAAAGGAGCTGTCAGCACAAAGTGGATAATAAATCACGGCTCACCGCTTGGAGCCAACGGCATATCCGGTCCTGCCATTGTGTCAGCATCATTTAAAGACATGTGATAACAACATTGGGGAAATACACAGTTACACGGCCACTTATTCATTTGCACTTTTTTAATAATACAGGGGATGCTCACAAAACTGCACAATCCTGTGCAATAAACCAAGACAATGTTCCAGCATTGATTTAAGCTTCACATGCAGGAGAGTTGAAGCCAAGCAGTGCAAAAATGATTTCTTCTTCTTTTTTTTGGTCTTGTTTTCCATTACAAATTCCTCAAATTTTTTAAATCAGGATACTTTACAAGGAGAATGACTTGTTTCTGGAAAAGTCTTGTTTCTTCAAAAAAAGTTTATGCTTAAAATGCGAAAAATGTAGGCGGAGTAAGAAAAACATATATTTTTTCATACCCCTCCATACTTGTTTTAAGCATTAATTTACTTTATTGTGATATACTGTATATATTTTTTTTGTACTGGAAAGACAAAAATACTGAGATTTTGCAGTGAGAACTGTGAGAGAAAAAGCTCAAAGGGTCTGTAAGAATCCACTCAAACCTTTTTTAGTTTTTGATGATACAGATTTTATAATTTGGACTTTTATTTAACATGTCATAAGTGCGCGTATTTTTTTTTTTTTTATGAGATGTCCATGAAATGTCTTTGATGTTTGACATTTATTTAATCACAGATAAATATTTTATTGCTCAAAACTGCCTTTTCATCACACACCAGACATGAATGAGATCTCAGTTTTGTTTCTTTTAAGTATCAACTTTGTCTCTGATGTTTCTCATATAATTCAGTAAATGTATAAGAGGCATAAAATGAATGTGAATAGCAGTTCAGATAATTTGATCTGGGAAGAATTGGATTAGAAGTGTTGTGTTCACATCAGGATCTGCAAACGCTGGTATCTTGGCAGAAGTGAACATGGTTTGAGACATAGTTGAAACTCTAGACGAGATTACTTGGGTAATTTTTCCGGAGGACCAGAAGACTTCAGCAAAAAAATTACCCTCAATTTACATTTGCTCTCAATTTAATCTAAATTCTGTCAAAGAGAAACAATCGAGCTATTAGCAGCATCACATTTTCTTTTCTACAGGATCATTGAACTTGAAAGTTGGCTGAGGGAAAAGGTGAGATTCAATTACTGTTGAAAGAAATATTTAAGGAACACACAAAAAATTAACGCAAAGCCAAAAATGTTTTTTTTACTCTAAGAAAAAGATGTTATTTTTAAAGGCTAATGTTTTAACAAATGTAAGAATGGCCTGTCTGTCCAAGAATGATGAAATTTCTAATCATGCATTTGATGGATTCATGCAGGTCAATAAACTTCCATTATTAATAATTCAAGCTGAGAGACTGTGGAACAGTGTTTGGAGATCCATTTAGACCGACCTGTTTAATATTCACACACCGAGCCGCTGGCGTTTGTCTGATAGCCAAGGTCGCAGGAGTGCTAATCAACACACTGGGCTGACATTTCACTAAAATTAAGCACAAATAATGAAAACTCGATACGAAACACAGCACAACCTCTTCCGCTCGTCGCATCCCAAATGAAAGTATCAATCTGAAAAATGGAAGAAAAACAACAAAGATTTAACTGGAATCAAGACCACGTAATTTGAGTGTGTTTTTAATGCCGACCATCAAGAGATGAGTTAAGCTCTCTGTCATGTCCAACACAATCTTATTAGCATTTGGCAGAGTACACAGATAGCAGACATAGATCTCATTTCTATGCCTGTCAGCTCAGAACGGGGGCAGATTTAAATCAATGTAATAGTCTACAGAATGATAGATACTTCACTCTGATCCAGTCTAATAAAACATGAATATGCTACTTAAATAAGAAAACATAGATTTTTTTCTGTCTGCTTTGTTATTCTTGAAAAAATATTAATTTCTAATTTTCTTTTCAACAATTTCCTAAATAATTACATGCAAAACCCAGTGACATTAGTATGCATACACTGTCATTTACAATACTAATTTACAATACTACTTAGATGTGTAAACGTACAATTTTACAGTAAAATGTTTCATTTGCAAATTTACATTTAAATCACATTATTTGGAATGAGAACAATTATTTAACCATTGTGCTGTGCTGAAAATCCTTTACCTAATTTGGTATTCCTTGTGATTTCTTGTAAAAATCACCAAATCTTGGATTTAATATTGTTGTCAACTTGTTTTCCTTCAGTTTGCACAAGTCTTCACTGATTTGGCAATGTACAGTCAAAAACTCAATCTATGAGGCATATGATAAAAAAGTTGCTAAAAAGACTGAATCCAATATTTTGTAACAATATAACATAACTAGCTTATATCGTGGGACAGCTTCTAGACAGCGACAGATACAAATAAATAATAAAAAAACCCTTAAAAGTTATTCAGTTGCTTCTCCTAGACATCATGGCAGAGAGGGATTGAGATGTTTTCTTCTAAGAAAGATCCCAGTTGTCTGACATACATCTCCTAGAGTTTCAAAAGAGACGTTTCAAATTGATGAAGATATTGCTACAGATTTTCCAAGGCAGCCTGCAATTAAAAGTCAGAGATCTCAATATAAACTCAAACATTCACTCATCAAACAATATGCTTCTTTGCATATTCATTTTATGTCTTTATAAAATAACTGTATTTCAACATCTGTGACAAAGTTGATGCCAAAGCCCTTGCAGATGGATGAAACAAACCAACCGACAGCAAACCAGACAAATGTTCCAACTGTTCAAACTTGGCTGCGTGAAAACTTAATGTCCCTTCAATGTTACTTCCCTCAAAGTGAAGACAAGATTATACTGAGCACAGCTGTTCTCAGACAGGAGCTGTTTCACTGACAAAAATCATATCTTTTTCGCTGCCTGAATTAAAACAATGAATTATGAAATACATCCTCTTTCAAGGCCCTAATGCATAATGAAAAATTCTGGAATATTCATAAAGACAAGTAATTTAAAAATGCACTTTGTCAGTTGTCCTTTTCTATATCAAGTGCTGCAAAATGACTCAAACTCTGATTAACTGCCAGATCCGTTGCTCTCAGAGACTAAAAGTATCCTGATAAAACCTAATTAGTAAAATTCAAAGAAACTTCTTTTTGTTCATAAAATCTTATGGGACCAGTCAGCGATCATTCATTTTAAATGTATCATGCAAAATTGAATCTAAGAGTAAAGCAGTCATTTAGCAGAAAGCTTTTATCCAAAGTGTTTTACTAAAGACAGCCTAGTAACATATCAAAATAGCAGTGATCATTTGCTCACTAACAGACAATGATGTGTTTCCATATAGCTATCAAAAGATAAACAGCAAGAGCTGGTTGAAATCACCGGTGCCAATTAATTTCAGAATGCACTGCACAGGTTTTTATCAGTCCATCAGTAAACAAAATCTTGCTTCTGAAGAAGAACCAGCTGCATTTGCCAAAGTTTGCGGGGTTCACGGCATCAAACATTTGGAAGATATCCAGGAGTTTTATTGGAGACACTTGGTATCAAGTAAACAAGATATTCATGAGCAGAACTGAATATTAGAGATAACGGGACCAACCAGTGTGTGAAACTCTGAGCGAGTTCATGAAAATACATGGAGCCCACCGGTGCAAATACATTCTGGTGTGAGAAACTGACGTGGTTTATTGCTTTTTAAGTGAAAGTATGAAAAATAAGCACTGTAATTATGTAGTTTACATTGACTTCACTATTCTTAAGGAAGTCATGCTAAAATTTAGTCAAAAAAAGCATCAAAGACTGAAAGAGCCACGAGCATTTGACTAATTTTTATCACTTATACAAAGTGTGAGCAATTTTTTGAGCAAATCAGCTGTTTGAAAGTTTTAGTAGGTCTGATAATAGCTGATCCCAGCAATGTGCAGCGTCATGAATAAATTATGGGTTGCTGTATTACTGTTGCTGTGATTAGGCTATGCTATTTTTATGGAAGCTTGTTTCTGCCACTTAAAATAAGTCAATAAAAAGGTAATTGCACCTTTATCTCATAATTCTGACTTTTCTTCTGAGTTTATATCTCACAATTCGACCCTTTTTACATTCACAATTCTGAAATAATGCTGAAATAGGCTAATACTGCGATACTTGCGAGATAAAGAGAGAGAAAAAACTGATTTCTCACGATTCTGACGAAAAGGCCTTTCATATATTTTTGTAGTGTGAATTAGTATTTAGGGTTAGGTTTCAGAGCGCTCCTTTTCTTTACAAACGCTAGTTCTCATGACGTCACGCAAAAGCGTGAGCCATGTTTGGTAAATTCATCTTTTCATCCGTCGTAATAATTTGTCAGATATAACATAATATTTGAACATTAAAAGAGTTATAGATTTTCAGTTGATTTTAAGGTCTTTATGGTAATTAATATATTTTACATTTGATTAGCTTTCTAACTTACACTGCATGTCAATAGCCATTTTGTGCACCTGCTCGTTCGCCATCGCTGGTTTGTGCGTTCGTGTTTGTAGAGCGCGTGTGTGAAAAACCTCACAATTAACCACCTGATTAAAAAGTTCATACTCGTAATAAATAAGCCAAACCCTGGAGCTTAGAGTGAACTTTTGTTTTATGAGGATATGATGCTGGAGAGATTTCCTGACTATTTGTGGTATCGAGAAGCTTGAAGATGCGGAAAACACCCGGTTGATTCACGTGACACTTGCTTTGTTGCTTTTAGGGTAGTATTTTATTATAATATGTATGTGACATTTGCTCAAAAGTTTCTAAAAAGAGCTTTAGGTGTAGGCTACGCAAAAATGTGATTATAATTTGATTGTTCGTTGAGCAGACTGATCAAACAAAATATGACAGGCCTTTGGTTTCAGTAGAAGTGATTTTTATTTAGGCCTACATTGAATATCCAAAGTAACAAACAACATAATTTTTAAAAACGTCTGTAAAGGATATCTCTCTCTCTCTCTGAATATCTATGTAGTTGTACAGTTATATTAACAAGAAAGCATAATGTTCAACAACATATCTCTATTGAAAAGTTAAAAGCTAAAACTCATAAAAAAAGTAAATGCAATGAAATATGTGACAACATGCCCCAATATAAAATATCTATGCCTTGAGATCACAGTTCAGCATTTGAGTTTAAGCTCTCTATTAAGTTGACATGATTTGGATTTATTGAGTTTGTTTGTTTAATTATATATATATATATATATATATAATGTATTAGTGTGCATGAAAGCTCATATCTATCAACCATTACTGTATAGTCCACTTTGCTCTCAGACATAAGAGTGTTTAGTTACCTTGGACTAGACATCCATAGAAAGTTTCTTGCTTTCTAAATGGCCATTTTTGGCCAAAATAATCTGCAATGTGGACCAGATTTTATGTCCATAATAAAGCATCTAGCAGCCAGAGAAGTTTGAGTACGTCCAGCTTAGTGAATCATCTGGCACTGATGCCAATGTTTAGACATCACTGCAGTCGCCGCCACCATATTCAACACTAATGAAGTCCACAGCGTGCGTCTGTGTCTCAGCAGCTTACAGTATGTGAACGGTTTGTCAAGGAAGTACACTATGCTGTCTCCATTACGTGAACATGGCTTCCAGATGCTATGCTGGCACTTCTGTTGGCATAGCAGATGTCCCCTGACATCCCTTTATAATTGTAAAGGCTTTCTCTGACTTTTCACGCTGACAAAACACGGTCTGCGTGACATGCAAGATGTCTGTTTTACAAGCCGTTATGAAAAGCAAACACACTAATATGGACTTTCTGGAGCATTACAGCATAATGAAGTGAAAAGACATTTCTGAAGTGTTAAATATTCATCGGAAAACTCTTTTCTGTGGCCCGTGAGGACGTCCTAGCCTTGCGTTTAGCGTTCGTGTGTCTGTTTGCTCTCAGCTAAATATACGACTTGTGATTTTTCTTAAGCCAATTGTGCCAGCTGTTTACCCGAGGGCCGGTTGTTTCACTCCCCCAGCAGAAATCATTTTAAATGTATATTAATTCAAAGGCATTAGCAAGGTCATGAAAATGTTGGCACACTAGGGTGTTCTCATTTAGTCCTGTGTAATTATTCATGGCTTATTCTTATTCGGTCACTTTAAGGAAACTAGAGTCAAGACATGAAATTAAATGCTGCATCCATGCTGAGCTCTTATTAAAATCATGCAAAATCTCTTCTCAACACTAACCTGAAGTCATTTCAGAGATAATTCGCCCTGACTGGTTGAGGGTTGTTGTGAAGGCAAGTGTCACTGTTGCTATTGCTTATTCTTAGTGGTTTGATTAAACCTAAAACCCAATTAATTGTAAACCAAACCACCACAGTGGCAATAGAGTGCTTGCATGATGTATTTTTTGTTGGCCAAAACCTGTAAATGAGTTTGTATTTTAGTACTTTAGTACTGCAAAGTCAATGGGTTTTTAGTTAAATGCCTGAAATAAGATCTGTGGTTATCATAAGCTCAAGATATTTTCAAGTTTTATTCTCCAACATGAAATACTCCCTTGTGATTTATTAAAGCTTTTACTTGTTTTGAAAAAGGACGTTGTTAACAAGTGGCTTAATGGGACTACAGACGTTGTCGAGGACGTTAAACATCAACAGACTGAACAGAAAATGCACGTTCTAACTAGTTGCTTTCACAGCCTTATTACCTGTGTTTCCATCCACCTATTTTTATGCATAAAAAATGCTGGATGGAAATGCTAAAATATGCATAAATTCTAAAAATGCACATAAAAAGCTTATGCGCTCAATTGGGTCAGGTAATTATTTTGTAATATCTTTATGCATAAAATATGATGGAAACACATTTACTGAATAAATTTCATGATTCGCATCAAAAAAGTCATGTGACATTGCCTCAACAGATCATTTGATTACTGAGCTAACCAGCACACCAATCTCATCGCACACTCAAATGTTATTTTAATAAGTCTATTATCAAAACGATTTGGTATAATCACCATAACTGTCTCACACAACTGTATTCCAAAACATCAGTCATCCAATAACATTCCAGCGTTTGTTATTGCATTTTGTCTGGTGCAAGTCATTTATTATGTAGGAAGAAAAGAGCCACAGGCTTGGTTGCAGCAACTTTACATTTTATTATTGATACTTTGCGGTAGTTTCCCAGGTCATTTTGTTCTTTTTGAAATGTTTTATGCAATATTTTAAGTTTGCGAGTAAGTTAAATTCACAAAGTTGGATGGAAACATAGCCATTGTGTTTATAATTGCACTCTTGCAAACTCAAACTTTTAGGGATTTTTATTGATAAATTTAGAGTTTTTGGAAGCTTAATGATGACATTGAATGCATGTAACCACAGCATAGTTCACTTTTAGTCTATTTTAGCTTTTTACTTCTGCTGATTGCATTTGGGCTTTAAAAGTTGTGACTATCATGATGAACAAAACATGTAGGAGTGGACCAAAACAACACCACTTACATTTCCTTTAAAGCAATTGTACTGTAAACATCTCTTTGCCCATTATGGAAGAGTTTGGGAATTTAGCATAATTAATAGCATAAATAATCCTTGAAAAAACAACTTTAAAAAATGACTACAGGCGAAAGAAAGATATGAGTGCTTAATCAAATATGTATTAACATGAAGCCAAATCAGAATGCTAAATGGATTAACGTTTACATTTATTAATTTAGCGGCCGCTTCTATCCAAAGTGACTTATAAATGAAGCAATATACAACAAGAGCGATTCATCCTAGAGGGACAGAAACATGAGAGGCGCCACAATAAAAACTTCCAGCATAAGCTGTATGACATAGAGTTTGAGAGTTTTTCTTTTGACTATGTAGTTCAGTCTGCAGCTCTTTCTGGTCAAGACCTGCCCAAGATTGGAAGGGACTGCGACTGACACGTGAAGCAGCCAATCACATTTCACTTGTTACGTTTCAGGCCTGATGAATGTAACGTCAATCATTCATGTGAAACTTTCATTTTCTGGTCGCACGTATATCTTGCCTGATTTCATTTCACAGAAATGTCGTTCTCCCTTTGAGCGAGTTGATTTGTTCTAAACAACATTTCTGTTAAAATGTCAATCCGAATGTGTTCTTTATGCACAAAGAAGGATCAAAGGGATCAAAGCTTGTATGTATGAATAATTCATCCTCAAAGTGAAGAGAATAAGAGCAATTCCTCCCTCCTGTCACTCAAACCTACTGAGAAAAACAAACGTGGTGAGAGTTCAGAGAGTTACGGGCAGAAGAACATCAAACGTTCACAAACATCATGTATTAGATTAGTAATTAATTAATGAACGTCCAGTTTATTCTGCTTCTCTGTTATAAAATGTAATTAACAGTAAAAGTTAGTCAATACAATTTACAGTGATAATGATTGAATTTTGTTGAAGTGCATCTCCAGAAACCATTCAATCATTTATTTATTTATCTATCATTTCTTATTTAAAGTTTTCTCTCTATATATTTTTTATTATTTCTATGTTTTTTAATGTGTGTGCATGTGTATATATGTTTATATTTTTTATTTGTATGCATTTATGTATGTTTGAGTGCATTTTGGCTCTCTGAGTAAAAATTACATTTATTTTTGAAATCTATTTATTTATTTATGTTTGTTTGTGTGTGTGTTTGTTTGTTTATATATTTTAATTTATACAGTCATGGCCAGAAATATCGGCACCCTTTAATCCTTTTGATCTTTTATTTTAAAAATTCACAAAAATCTAACCTTTCATTGGATAATAAGAATTTAAAATGGGGGATCATTATGAAATAAATGTTTTTCTCTAATACACATTGGCCACAATTAATGGCACCCTTTTATTCAATACTTTTTGAAACCTTCATTTGCCAGTTTAACAGCTCTAAATGTTCTCCTATAATGCCTGATGAGGTTAGAAAACACCTGACAAGAGATCAGAGACCATTCCTTCATCCAGAATCACTCCAGACCCTTTAGATTCACAGCTCCATGTTGGTGCTTCTTCTCTTCAATTCACTCACTCATTTTCAACTCAGTGACCCATTTTTGTGTTGTTTTTGAGGTTTGTGTTTGGATTATTGTGCGGTTGGAAGATCCAAACATGGCTCATTATAAGATTTCTAACAGAGTCAGTCACTTATCGATTTTTTATCTGTTGGTATTTGATAGAATCCATGATGCCATGTGTCTAAACAAGATGTCCAGGACCTCCAGCAGAAATATAGGCCCACAACATCAAAAATACAGCAGTATATTTCATTGTACACATGGGGTACTTTTTATCCCTGTGTTCAGCAAACCCATCTTGACAACTGAATATGCTGGAGTTTGTTTTTGGATGAGCTAGGAGAATTTTTCTTGAAAGCCTCCTAAAAATCATGTGGTGATGTAGGTGCTGTTTGACAATTTCTTTTTAAGACTCAACTATTTTCTGCAATTCTCCAGCCGTGGTCCTTGGAGAGTCTTTAGCCACTCAAACTCTCCTCCTCACCGTGCATTAGGACGATATAGACACACATCCTCTTCCAGGCAGTTTCCTAACATTTTATGTTGATTGGAAATTCTTAATTATTTCCCTGATGGTGGAAATGGGAATTTTCACTGCTCTAGCTCTTTTCTTAAAGCCACTTCACTAATTTGTGAAGCTCAATTATCTTTTGCTGCACATCAGAAATATATTCTTTGGTTTTTCTCATTGTGATGGATGATTAAGGGAATTTGGGCTTTGTTTTCCCTCCTATTTATATTTCTGTGAAACAGGAAGCCATGACTGAATAATTTCATGTTCATAATCACCCTGGAGTGCTCAAAATTGTGAATATGAATGGGAATATACTTCAGAGATATTTTACTCATAAGAATTTCTAGGGGTGCCAATAATTGTGTCCAACGTGTATTAGAGGAAAAACATTTATTTCATAATGATATTTCCCCTATTTTAAATTATTATTATCCAACGAAAGGTTAGATTTTTGTGAATTTTTAAAATAAAAGATCAAAAGGATTAACAATGCAGATTAATTTTCACAGCCTTCTTTGATCATATTTACCAAGGGTGCCGATATTTTTGGCCATGACTGTATATATATATATATATATATATATATATATATATATATATATATATATATATATATAGACATATCTATGTATATTTGAGTACAGTTTTGGGTGAAATGAATGAAACTTCAATTTCATTGCTTATTGTTGGTTTTATATATACAGTGGGGCAAAAAAGTATTTAGTCAGCCACCAATTGTGCAAGTTCTCCCACTTAAAAAGATGAGAGAGGCCTGTAATTTTCATCATAGGTATACCTCAACTATGAGAGACAAAATGAGAAAAAAATCAGAAAATCACATTGTAGGATTTTTAAAGAATTAATTGGTAAATTCCTCGGTAAAATAAGTATTTGGTCACCTACAAACAAGCAAGATTTCTGGCTCTCACAGAGGCTCCTCTGTCCTCCACTCGTTACCTGTATTAATGGCATCTGTTTGAACTCGTTATCAGTATAAAAGACACCTGTCCACAACCTCAAACAGTCCAACTCCAAACTCCACCATGGCTAAGACCAAAGAGCTGTCAAAGGACACCAGAAACAAAATTGTAGACCTGCACCAGGCTGGGAAGACTGAATCTGCAATAGGTAAGCAGCTTGGTGTGAAGAAATCAACTGTGGGAGCAATTATTAGAAAATGGAAGACATACAAGACCACTGATAATCTCCTCGATCTGGGGCTCCACGAAGATCTCACCCGTGGGGTCAAAATGATCACAAGAACTGTGAGCAAAAATCCCAGAACCACACGGGGACCTAGTGAATGACCTGCAGAGAGCTGGGACCAAAGTAACAAAGGCTACCATCAGTAACACACTGCGCCGCCAGGGACTCAAATCCTGCAGTGCCAGACGTGTCCCCTGCTTAAGCCAGTACATGTCCGGCCCGTCTGAAGTTTGCTAGAGAGCATTTGGATGATCCAGAAGAGGATTGGGAGAATGTCATATGGTCAGATGAAACCAAAATAGAACTTTTGGTAAAAACTCAACTTGTCGTGTTTGGAGGAGAAAGAATGCTGAGTTGCATCCAAAGAACACCATACCTACTGTGAAGCATGGGGGTGGAAACATCATGCTTTGGGGCTGTTTTTCTGCAAAGGGACCAGGACGACTGATCCGTGTAAACGAAAGAATGAATGGGGCCATGTATCATGAGATTTTGAGTGAAAACCTCCTTCCATCAGCAAGGGCATTGAAGATGAAACGTGGCTGGGTCTTTCAGCATGACAATGATCCCAAACACACCGCCCGGGCAACGAAGGAGTGGCTTCATAAGAAGCATTTCAAGGTCCTGGAGTGGCCTAGCCAGTCTCCAGATCTCAACCCCATCGAAAATCTTTGGAGTCCGTGTTGCCCAGCGACAGCCCCAAAACATTACTGCTCTAGAGGAGATCTGCATGGAGGAATGGGCCAAAATACCAGCAACAGTGTGTGAAGACTTACAGAAAACGTTTGACCTCTGTCATTGCCAACAAAGGGTATATAACAAAGTATTGAGATGAAATTTTGTTATTGACCAAATACTTATTTTCCACCATAATTTGCAAATAAATTCTTTAAAAATCCTACAATGTGATTTTCTGGATTTTTTTTTTTCTCATTTTGTCTCTCATAGTTGAGGTATACCTATGATGAAAATTACAGGCCTCTCTCATCTTTTTAAGTGGGAGAACTTGCACAATTGGTGGCTGACTAAATACTTTTTTGCCCCATTGCATATTAAAATAAATACTGTTCTACTGAACATTACTTTTTTATTTAAGTGATGATGAAACTTGAAGAGGAAGCGTAATGAAAAACAACTACATAACGATCAATAAATATGACTGAATATGAATTCTTATATCAGCCGCACAGTGAGCGTATTGATTTGTAGGGCACGTAATGTTGTTCATTTATTTAATGATGAGCATTGTTCACCCTCAGGACAATAAATGTTGTTTTCCAGCGCCCATCCGCAGTCTTTAATCTTATCATGTCAATATCTGCTTTTTATCGCCTTCTGTAATTCATTTTATTTTTTAGGTGGGTTTCTGCTTTGCTGTGCTGAACAATCTTTTTTTTTTTAATCTGCGTCTCCAATATTATACTACATATTGCTCATGAGCACTGAGGTCATGTTGCCAAACCAAAGGAAAACAACAGACATAAATAATAGTCTGTTCTTGTGCTGAATAAAAGAAAACACCGCGGCCTGTCAAAAATAACTAGAATAGTTTGTCATGACTTTGTTAACTTTGACAGTTTAAAAAGAAAACTTGGCCTTGATGTTTGAATGTTTTATAGGCCTTTTTGTGCTTTGAATATATTGGACGAGGTCGATATTATAAGGAAAGATTATGAGTCAGATCAGTTAGAAAAATAAAGCATGCAAAGTCTGTTCTGAGTTTAGTGGATGTAGCTTAAAAACTACAAGATGAAATTCACTTTGAATTTTTCATGAGAGGTTTTATGGATATGTTGTCAAGCCAGCATAACAAATGTAATGAGCAAATGCATTAGTCAGAAAACTGTCATAAAAAATAACAGGAGGAACTCGCCAAAACTTTGTCTGCTGGGAAATCTGAAACTTTCAAGAAATGAAATTTTCATATTGTGATGTGCTTGGATAGTACATTAACTTTTAGATGTTACTTTAGTTGAGTTTCAGGCTATTTACTATTTAGTTCAGTTTTCCCTGCATGTGATTTTAGTTAATGGTAGCTTTTTATTTACACTTCTAAAGAAAATGTGAGGAGTTTTCAAGTGTGCAAAATTAAAGGTTATTTTAGTGTCTTTAAGACGCTATTATATTTTTTTATTAATAATTTGAATCAGTTTTATTTTTTTATATTTTCCATTTTATTTTATTATGCAGTTAAAGTTTTGGTAATTGTGTTTTGTCATTTGTCATTTTTTTTTTATATTAGTATTAATTTTATTAGTTTAATTAATTTTAGTACATCAAGTTTTATTGTTTATCGTTTTAGTTATTTTAGTTTAAGTTACACTAAATTAAAAGATGTATGTTGCCTTGGCAGCTAGATTAAATCATTTTTACATATATATTTTTTTGTTTAAATATTTTTTTTATTAATTTTACTTTTAGTTCTAATTAATTTAGTACATCAAGTTAAAATAAAATTTGATGTGTTGCCTTGGCTAATTAATTGAATTTTTTATTATTTTTATTTTATTTATTTACTTTTTTTCTATTTAATTTCAGTTAACATTTATTTAATTTCAAGTACTGAATTTTTGTTTTATTTTTAAATGGTTCAGTTAACTATAATATGCTAAGGCGTTTGTTTGTGCTTGTCCGGGAGTTACTAGTATGCACTTGGTCTGACATGTATTTAGTGTATTTCTACATTTAGGTTCATTTATGTTCTGTATGGTTCTTAACTGTTGCTTGAGTGGGTTTGTTTGAATCACTGACTCGAAGCACAATAGTGTAAAATTAATTCTAGCTTTAGTAAACACCACTAATGAATAAACATAGTTTTAAGTAGCTCATTAATAAAAATCAGTTTAATTATGTTTACTTTTCATTTTATTTTATGCTTCTCATCCAGACAATTATGTGCTAATTTGCTCTTCTGTGCAGTAATTTCTGTTGGAGCGAGCTTGAGTTGTGTGATTTATTTAAGAGCACAATGCTTGTACAATTAAAAATTAAACCTGTGACCTTCATGCTAACATCACATTCGTGTCAGAATGCCAAAGCTACTCATCTGCTAAACCTCTCTTTGGGTTTCATATTTGTTTCAGTAGTTTGTTTGTTTATTTCATGGCAAATGGTATTTTAGTCTCTAGATAGCTATAGCTTACTTGGATGCTTCAATATAAGTCTGTGAATGTTTTTCACCTGTTCTGTTGTCCATCAGGTACACTTTAAAAAAAATATATTTTGAAGATTAGTGAATAAAGATTATTCGATATGAAAGCCCATTTCTGGGCTTTTTTTTTTTTTTTGAATAAAGGTAATTGTGACTTTTTTTATCTCACAATTCTGACTGTATTTCTCAAAATTCATAATCAGAATTAAGAGATATAAAATCAGAATTGTAAGATATAAACTATGACTTAGTTGCAATTCCGTTTTTTATATCATGCAGTTTTTTGTTAGAATTCTGACTTTACATCTCAAAATTCTGACCTTTTTATTGCAATTCAGACTTAAAAACTTGCAATTCTGACTTAATCTCGCAGTTCTGACTTTTTTTCGTCACAATTCTGACTTTAAATCTTACAATTCAGAATTTTCTTGCAATCCTGATTTTGTTTTGCAATTCTAACATATCATGTTATAGTTCATAGCAATTACCTTTTTTAACTTGTGGCAGAAACAAGCTCCCATATTTGAGTATGTTGTACAAGAAAATACTATTTCAGTCTGTCTACTTCAAAATTTCATGGTTAATTCAATGTTACTTGCTGTTTCTTTATCATTATTTGTGAAATTTACTATCAATTTCTATAATAAAAATAACTTCTAAGTAAATCCTACACAGTGTGACAGATTTGAGGACTCATTTGAGTCTGTAGCTCAAACACAGTGAGACGAGTTGCTTACAGAGATTCATGGTTATAGTTTGAGGCTGATTCAGATCGATAACTCTATTATGAGCAGTAGTGACTTAGTAAACAAAAATAAACAACGACAGATTAAAACGAAGGTAAAAGCAATTCAGATCAGAGCAGAGACGACTAACCCCTGAGAGCAAAGACTTGATCTTTCTATCAGTCGCGTTAATCACTGTGCTGGATAAAGTGATGAAAGTATCTGCTCTGTATTCACCAAACACATCCAGCTCAGATAATCACTCTCTCTCGCTCTCCAGAGCCTCAATTAATGCATGGAATTGTGATTATACCAATCATTCCACCTTCAGCGCTCACGGATTAACTCCACCAAGGTGAAGACAATGTCAAAGCGTTCGGTTCAGGATCAATCCATTCCTGATAGAGCCGTCAGATTTGGGACCTGATGTTTTTCGGACACACTTTTCAATGCGCGTTTTGCATACACAAAACCTCAAACACCTGGAGGTCTGACTCAGGAATTGATTGATTCTGAACGGTTTGATGACAGCGTCTTCACTTTTGCAAATATATTTTTGAAGGTTATTTTAGATCTTATTTGGAACAAACCGTTTCCACTACTGTTCAAATGTAACATTTTTAAATCTTTTAAAATGATTTCTGAATGTCTCTTCTGCTCAGTAAAAATACCATGAAAACAGTGAAATAATTTGATATTTTATGATTTAAAATGACAGCATTCTTTTTGAATATATTGTAAAATGTAATTTATTCCTGTGATGTAAAGCTGAATTTTCAGCATCATTACTCCAGTCTTCAGTGTCACATGATCCTTCAGAAATCATTCTAATATGCTGATTTGCTGCTCCACTAACATTTTTTTTTTGCCAGAAAGAAACTCAGAATTCTAAATAAAAAAAGAAAAAAAAAAAGAATTTGTGAATTGCAAGAAAAAACAACAACTTTATTTTATTATCCCATGGCATCAAAAGAACTGTTTTTATTTGAAATAGAAATCTTTTGAAACATTATAAATGTTATTACTGTCACTTTTGATAATGCATTGCTGGATAAAATTATTAATTTCTAAAAAAAAAATAAAAATAAATATGTGGTATATAGTACATATGCAAATTGTGTATATACAGTATAGTGCTGTAAGCCTCATATATGATATTTGGGAAGGCGTTGCATGTATAATCTTTGCTAACTGGCGTAGAATCTGACGCACGTATGCTTTTGTAACTCATTCATGTGTGTTTTTAAGATGACAGCTATTCAGAGTTTTATACACGAGCCCTCTGGAAATAATGGCAAACGTCAACGTATTTTAAAGTAACGCAGAGCAGCTTTTCTCCAGACGTCATAACCGCTCCAGCTAATCGAATCAGATCAAAGTTTAATGTTTAATTCGCATTGAGGCTCACGCTGTGCCGATGACAGCGATGAGTCTCACACCACAGCATTACAAATCACAGATTTACACATTTATTAACATCAAATGAGCGAACGTGTCATTACTCTGACTAGAAGCAGAATGCAAAGCGTTCTGTGTGTTTTCAAGGTCATCGCTGATCCAAACCAATACAGACTGATGTAGAATTGTGTCTTCAGGCTGAAGAAGAAGCTACTCTAACATAATAGACATTAATAAGTTTGAAACCTAACCATCTGTGGCTGCAAATGAACGCTAGTGAAAGTCTACTTCTGAAAAATATACATTTTAAGTGAATTAATTGCTTGACATTGTGAATTGCATATTAATATTTGCTGGTAAAAGCACTCAAATGAAAACAATTTTAGACTTTTAAATATATAAACGTGTTTGTTTTGCTGTCATTTCTTGCCAGCACCATTTAAGTTGGAAAAAGTCGCACTAGACGCTTTTCTGGCTAAAGATTTGGAACGACTTTCCTTCTGTCAATCAGCTCAATTCTGTCTTCACATCAGGATTTAGACCGGGTCAATTGATTATAGACAATTACTGTGTGTCCATCCACGTCTTTTACTACTGGTGACAACAGAGGTCAAACGGAGGGTAGCATAAGGTATCTTGTGCCAATTTGAAAAGAAACTGCTGACAGTTTGCCAGAAATGTCTTCGGACGAAACTAGCCTTTTATGGGTGAAAGGATCTGCCAACAGCTGAAGAGGCAAAGTGCAATTAAGACTGAGAAGTTCATTAGGCAACTGAGAAGAAACTCTTATGAGGGATGTGAACTCAAGGCTTTGATTATACAGTATTAAAGCTGTTCACCCAAAAATTTTAATTGGCCAAAAATGTCCTCACTCTCAGGCCATCCAAGATGTAGATGAGTTTGTTTCTTCATCAGATTTGGATAAATGTAGCATTCCATCACTTGCTCAGCAATGGATCCTCTGCAGTGAATGGGTGCCATCAGAATGAGAGTCCAAACAGCTGATAAAAACATCACAATAATCCACACCACTATTAACTGATGGTCTGGTGTGATGTGGGTTATTGTGATGTTTTTATCAGCTGTTTGGACTCTCATTCTGACGGCACCCATTCACTGCAGAGGATCCATTAAGTGATGTAATGCTGCATTTCTCCATATCTTTTTTTTTGGTGAACTATTTATTGAAGCTTGAGAGATAATCAAAAGATAACAAATCCTCTTGTTTCCACACACAGGGACAGTGGACCCGCTTTGGGCCAAGTCGGCTGCCAGCCGTCCCATCACAACAGAAGCACAGAGCCTAGAGGAGGAGACAGGAAATGCGTCCCAGACGCTGATAATCGGAGACGCAGCTGTCTCTCTTCAGCCGGAATTACTGTGGCTTTAAAAGGAACTCAAGGACGAATAGGGGTGAGAGATTAAATGTGAATTTATTTGCATTTGACAGGTGACTGACGACAGCGAAAAAGACTACCTTGGGAGATTTGTACTCTTTTTTTTTTGTAATATTTTATTATTTAAATCAGCAAAAGGCAGTATAAAGCCATCATGTATTTAATGGTCAATTATGTATTTAATGGTTCTAAAATTAATTATTATTTTTTTAATGTTGAATATAAGTTTCTATTTATTTTTCTTTTGATTATTTGATATTTAATATAATTATAAAAAACCTTTTTAAATACAATGTTATATAGAATTATAGAAAATGTATAATATAATTTTATTTTGATTTGCTTTTCTTTTGATATATCTATATATTGCAATATGTAATAATAATATTAATAATAATAATAACATCTTTATAATAATGGTCCTAAAGTAAGCTTATTTTTTATACAAAATGGAATTTTCAATTTATTTTTTTTTGTCATTTTTGGATTAAATATGACCCAGACACATTCTTGACAGGTTTTGTGAGAATCACCTTTGTAGAAAAAAATCATATAGGCATATTTTTCAATTAACGAGCGACTTCGTATCTTCTGTCTTTTTCACGCAGGGCCTTTTCACCGCTATGCAGCTTCATTAAATGGCTCACACGCCGTCTTTGTTTTCGATAATTATCCAAGGCGTCAGTCATTAATTACCCACTCATTTGCATTTGTGCGCGCAGAGCCCCTTTCCAGATCAGCGCATGTCTCTGCCTGTCAAACCACTTGAGCTTTCACACGCTAAACGAGTCGATGCTGCTGAATCTGTGACAGCTGACATGCCATTCAGTGAATGCAGATTCTCCTTTTCTTCAGAAATCAAAGGCGTAATGAGGGGAATGAGTGCTATTGAAAAGCTTTAGATGAGAGGAAAAAACAGCGTGGAATTGAAAGATGATTTTATAGACAGATACCTTCAACATGTCAACATGAAATAGAGTTATTGTAGTGTGGTGTGTTTACTAGTAAAACAGAGAATTCTAAGAGCAAACTTCATTTTACCACCACGAGTGAACTGGATAGTGAAAACTATACACACATGCAGTATTAAAGTAATAAAATTATTACATTTTTATTCAAATGAATCAGCCAATAAATTAGAATTTAATACATATTTGTAATTTGATGTTAAAAAAAATATTTATATTGTTAAATATAAAGATAATAATATAAAGATAATGTAATAATATAATATAATATATATATAATAAATATAAATAATAAAGTTAAATATAAATACATATAATTCTATAATATAATAAATATATTACTTTAATACTCTGTGTGTGTGTGTAGTTTTTACAATTTATTATTTACTTTATTTTATTATATATTTATATTATATTTTGTTCATAAAAGGGGCAAGTAAATAAGGCAGTAAATTAAATAATTTAATATACATTTATAATTGGATGAATTTTAGTTAGGGTTAGGGTTAGCTTTTTTTGATGTTGCATTAAATCCACACATTAATTTGAGGATACGTGCTTCTGGAGCAGATTGTAATGTTTGTGATGATTTGAGTGTTTGTATGATCTGTACAACATCACAGACAGAGCTTCTTCCTGATTCACAATCTGCTTCATCCTCTGAGACTAAACACAGCCGGCTCTTTCTGTACTAGTCCGTCAGATGAACAGATAGAGAGGTTTTCCTGTCTTTCCAGCACGTTCTCATGAAACACAACTTCATCACTACATCAGCTTTAACTTAAGACACGGTACTGAACTATACAAACAAAAACAAGAACATCAAAAACAGACCCAGAGCCTGTGTTCACAACAAACCCTCGGAGATCAGGGGCCTCGCTTAATACATCTGAGATGATTTGAAAGATGCCAGATCTTCTAATCGTGATAACTGATCTCTGGCTAATTTGGTTCTTCAAACGAATTTGCGGATTTGATTAAAATTTCTGGATTAAGTTGTCTAAGATTACTGCGCGTTCTCGTGTTCCCCGAAAAGGGCAGATGTATGGATACTCGAAGCCACGATCAGCAATGCAGCGATTGGCTGGTGGCTAGACAGCAACGTAATGACATCTATCATTAAAAAAAGACACCTGAAGAAAAACTTTACACATTTCTGGACAAAACTACATCGATGGAAATGTGCACTGTTTTTATTTTATTTATTCATTTATTTATCTTTACATGATTCCCAATTATTTATATTCACGATTTCTAGTATTTTTAGAGGCTCAATTTATTTTATTTTTTTATTTATTTTTGAAGCAGATTTGTTACATGACAGCATTAATTAAAGTTTCTTAAGGGTCAAGATCAAGTTATCTGCATCTCCTGCGCTCCATCAAGCCACTCCCATAATAGCTGTAACCACTCAAAGTAATGCAATTATAAAGTAATTATTTTATCATGAATAAATATTTCAATGAATAAAACTGGCTGTGTCTATAGTATTATAGACGATACAACATTATTATATTATTTTTCAATTAATTTTAAATTATTATTATTTTAAATGACTGTCCCTGGATCAGTAGGGTACTGTTCTAATAAAGTAGCGGTGGCTGGGACAAATTTTAAGTATCAATTCTGCTTAAAAAGATGCGATCTAATCCTGTTTACATGAAATAAGCCTGCTCCCGAGCAGGTTTAAGCTTACAGACCTGTTGCTATGACTGCATCTCCGGAATGAGCTTCGAAGAACCAACCAATCCAAGATCATGCGAAATCGTCAACAATCAAATCCAGCTAACTGAGTTAGCGACGTACGAAGTACAGGAGGAGTCAATTCACTTTTTCTGATGTTGTGTTCGCCCTGCAGTTTCTAAGGTGTTTTGGGTGGTTGCTATGGCGTTGCTAGGTGGTTGCTTTGAATTTTAAACTTTAAACTTTAAGTGCAACTTATTATTATCTTCTCCTTGGGAAGAAAATGTCTGTTTTGGTGTTATATGATTGTATGGCAGTTCTTGACAAAAACTTGCTGATTGATGTAAATCACCTCAAAGGCTGTATTTTTATACTTTTTTTTTTTTTTTTTTAGTTGTTACTGAATTTCAAATCTGACAAATTCATGTCACGCATAATCATGACCGATCATTGTTTATGTTTATCATTATCGATCAATGGTGTTACTAGTGCACATTTGCAGTTGGAGGTTATCCAACTTTGGCCACGTACACATTGCAGCTTAATTAGCTTTGTTAATTCACCTTTTAGTGCTTAATCCTGAACAACTAATTGTTAATGACGTATTTAAATGCATATCGGAGATGTGTCTCTCTTCTGTATGTGCTGTGAAAGAAATCACAGGCTATGGTTTGAGTCATTAGTGTTGCCAGATCTTGCTAGGAAAAAAACCTCATAACAAATAAGAACAAGCCCATAACAAACTTAAATGAGCCACATACTAAAATATCACAACCTGCGCCTGTCTACTTTATTAACTCCATAAACTGGAGCCCAAACAACAAGCCAACAGATGCTTATAAATAGTGGACATGGCAACACTTTGGGAGCACACTCTGTGAAACAGCCTTCCAAACATAAACAAAACACAACGGCTCTATTGGCAAAGGTTTAGTTAAGAGTCTTTTGTTGCTGAAATATTTTTTTGTTGTTGTTTAAAAATAGCAGATATCAGACATGCACAATATTTCTATCACAATTTCTAGAGTGAGTTCTTATCTATACAAACAAAATGATAATTTAGGGAATTCACTCTTGTATTTAAATGTGGTCGTCCACATGAAACTTTACAGTGTAGCTTTAAAGCCTCAGTGAGTTTATTTACGGACTTTTTTCTTTTTTTTTTTAGGAATTCAGATTCTTTAGAACAATCTTAAGAAGAAAGATAAGAACATTCTTAAGAAATGTTTTGGGGAAAACAAAGTATTTTTATTTTATTCTTAAGTTAGAAAATAAGACAAAAGCAGAAGTGTATTTTTAAAAATGTGTTATGAATGCGGTCTCACAGGAATGAAACTTGTGTCTTAGAGACTTGTCTTAGAGAAGTTCAGAGGACTCGGAAAGGACAAGGAAATATCATTGCTCTCTCAGAGTGTCTAACCCGCTCCAATTATGAGCTTTTAATTATTAGTGTGAGTGACACACACACACATCTCCACTGCTGCTCTCACATATGGCAGAAGATCTGCCAATAGCAGACAGACAAACACACACATATTAGGTATATAATTGTTTTTTTTTTCTAGATAGCTTTAAGATATCAGATGTTTTGTTTTGTTTTTCCGAGAAAAAATACACCAGTAATCTCTCATGTCTCTTCTAGAGTTTCAGTAGAGGTCTCAAAAGTGTCTCAGATTGGGCTCAAATTTGCAAAGATACCAAAATCTGCCATCAAAAGTCAGAGATTTCAATACGAACTTAAATATGGCTTTGGTATCACAAAACCCTCTGGTGCAAGAGCTCGTTTAGTCATATCAAGTTCTGTGTTGCAGTTTTTTGGCATTTTTTTCTTTGTAATGTGTAAAACAACAGAAACAGCGATCTTGAGATCTGGATGCACATTTTAATGAACAATATTCCGCTGAACTACTCTTGAAATCTCGTTTCTCTCCTCAAATTCTCTCTCACTCCTCTCTCTCAGGCTGTTTTCATGTGTGTTTTAAAACTACCAGACCAGATTATTTATGTATTTTTTGTATCCATCAAAATAACAGAATGTATTTTTTATTATCTGTAAGTTTTGTTTACATTTTAAATATACATAAAATATAAATAGCGAATTTTAAAAAGAATTAAAAAATGGTTTTAAATGTATTTATTTTATAGTTAAATGTAAAATTAAAGTTTTAATTAAAATTAGTTTAAATTACAAGCATGCACACCTCTTTCATGTTACATATAAATAAATATATATTATAAATTATGCATACTATTATCATTTATAATATATCTAATAATATAGTGGTATGCACGAAGTGTTAGAGCCCTGTTGTACTTAGTCTTTTCATTTACAGTAACTAGAATATTCCACATCCAATGTGCACATTTTGATGAGTGAGTTATTTCAGCTCGTTTTAAGAAAGTAAATCATTCCTATAATGAAGACGTTAGCCAGTGAAGATCTCCAGGAAGAAGATGGTGCATCTCTCTGGCTTTGATCTCTGAATCTACAGACGGATCTGGAGATTAAAAATGTCTTTCCGCAAATCATAAATTATGTACATTACCCCAGGAACTGACTAACTGAGCCATTAGATCATTATGGCTGTTAATACTTTTTCCCTGTGTATTTATAATAATAATTTGCTCCCGTTGAAAGCTGCAGATGAAACATGGGCTGGTTATTACGGCACAGTGAGGCTGATGACATTTAATGTCGTACAGCAGCATGTTTAATGAGCGTCATTCAGCAAAAGACACCTTACACTGTAAACGGATGCACACATACTGTACACACACCACAGTAAATGTGCATTACACAATGTGATTCAGTGTTACTTGATCAGCATCCATAACTAAGAGTAAAGTTATATGTTGAAAAGAATATTCTGCATTAGTCTGCCAGTATTAGACTTTATTATATTGCATGTTTAATTTAGTAAGTAATGTCCATTTATTATCTTGGAAATGAATAGTTGTTTTGCATTTTGCTTCAGTTTTGGATTAATTGCAATTTGGTTAATTATTGCTTCTATTTCTTTTGTATCAATGCTGTATACAGTGTGTTTTGATTGCATTCTCCATATTTTAGCAGGCAGTAGGTAATATGGGTGTTGCATGAATTCAGAAAAACATTTAAAGGACAAATTTAAGGACTAATTTATCAAATTTCATAGTTAATTTTTACCTAAAAATGAACATTGGCTGAACATTTACTAGCCCTCATATCCATCCAAAATGTAGATGAGTTTGTTTCTTCATCAGATTTGGAGAAATGTAGCATTCCATCACTTGCTCACCAATGGATGCTCTGCAGTGAATGGGTGCCGTCAGAATGAGAGTCCAAACAGCTGATAAAAACATCACAATAATCCACAAGTAATCCACAACCCTCCAGTCCATCAGTTAAAATCTTGTGAAATGAAAAGCTGCATGTTTGTAAGAAACAAATCCATCGTTAAGACGTTTTTAACTTAAAATCATAATCCATAATAACGCTTCCTGTTGTGACGCCTCATCTGAATCAGGAGAGAAATATGCACAGATCAAGTGAAAACAGTCCAAAATAGTTATAAACAAGTATGTGGGTGGAGTTTGATGTGAGAGGACAACAGGAGATGGACGCTTTCATTGGAAGAAGTGTTATTATGAATATGAACTCGTATTTTGTCCAGAAGTGACGGTTTCATGTTAAAAACGTCTTAATGATGGATTTGTTTCTTACAAACATACAGCTTTTCACTTGACAAAACATTAATCGATGGACTGGAGTGGTGTGGATTACTTGTGGATTGTTGTGATGTTTTTATCAGATGTTTGGACTCTCATTCTGACGGCACCCATTCACTGCAGAGGAGCCATTGGTGAGCAAGTCATGCAATGCTACATTTTTCCAAATCTGATGAATGAACAAACTTATCTACATCTTGGATGACCTGAGGGTGAATACATTTTCAGCATATTTTCATGGTAGTTATTCTAGTAACATTCAAGCAGATGAATTTGATCAGAAAACACATGCACTAACAATCAGCTGAAAAGCCCGTCTGTAAATTTGTCACAGACTCGGCCAATTACACACAATTGAACTGACACCAACAAATCATTCATCATCACGGCAGCCGTCTCACTTGAGCATTTCAGAGACAAATGCACGTGCACATACACACATGTGAACCCGTTGCCTTGATTACATCGGGTCATTTCAGTCAGAAATCCATAATAAATTATGCAGCAGACTTCAGCACAATGTCATTGATTCCAGCTGTACCGTGACAAACTACCAGCAGAGTGATACCATTTCACCGTTTCTAACCAGAAATGCATCCATTTGTGCTGATAGCTAGCAAGATGATTAATTGTTACTGAAAATATTATCTCTTAGTTACTCACATGATGGCATTCTATTATTTTAGAATATAGAGGTGAATTCAGTAACTAGTTGTAGCTTTTGTTCAATATATATCACCTTATCATATATTGATATATTATGATTATTGTCTCATAATATTGCATTTATTTATGTGTTTATTGATCTCATCTCATTAGTCTCACAGATACACGGGTTAACTAATTCAACTTCTATGAGATCTGGACAGAAGTGAAGCAAACTGCATGAAACATTGAAACCGATTCTCCAGATTCACTCTTTCCCAAACACAAAATATCAGTTTTAATCATGATGCAATAGAGATACTGTGATGCATTGCAATATATTATATCTTTATAGGTAGTTAGGTAGGCAATACTCTAGCACTGTGCCATGCATATTTAAATTCTATGCAAATGAAGCTGATTATAGAATGTGCTTTATTAGCAGGCTATGCAAGATTCACAATTGACTCTCTTTCAGTTGACGAGTGTGAATTTGAATAAAATTGTCCACAAATCACAAAAAGTTGACTTGGAGTGATAGGAATAAAATACTGATTTGCAATTCAGCATGGGTAATGTATTCTGGGAAATTAAGTGTTATTCTGCCT
This sequence comes from Onychostoma macrolepis, assembly GCF_012432095.1. Taxonomy (NCBI): domain Eukaryota; kingdom Metazoa; phylum Chordata; class Actinopteri; order Cypriniformes; family Cyprinidae; genus Onychostoma; species Onychostoma macrolepis. The sequence continues at coordinate 29,460,769 of NC_081174.1, forward strand.
TTGTCTACAAATAAATGTCTGTAAAAGCCTCAAACATTAAAACTTTTTAAAATTTGTATATAAACTTTTAGTTTATTCTGTCAAACTTTCCTTGGTCTTGTAAAAAACAACCTTTTTTGGGGTTTATATATAATTACTTGTAATTTGAACTCATTTTAGGTCTACTTTCAGTTCACTTAAAATTCAGGAATTTAAATGAAACACAATGTAAAACCTAACAGTCAAATTTATTAATTGAGCTGAGTTAATTTCGCTAATTTATTACTGAAAGTTTATTGCACTTAATAGAAAAAGTTATGTGAACTCAATAACTGATTACTTTCAGCAACATAAAATAAGAGAGTTAAAATGCATAAAATATTTTAATTGTATTTTAGGAAATATTCTTTAGTGAACTCAAATGAAATAAATGTACTCATAACTATTGAAATAAATATGTACTCGACGTACTCGATATGAAATGAAATTGAAATAAGTTATCATAACATATTGTTTTTTTTTTAGATTTTTAAATCGTTAGTGTAACGATTGTATTTTTGACAAATCAAATTATGACAGTGTTAGGAATCAAAGTTCATATTATTTTATTGTTGGATACAGTACATTTATTTTAGTATAATTTATATACTATAGTTTTTGTTAATATTTAGAGTTTTTATATGTTCTTTTTCCACTGTAGTTTTAGAAATTTAGTAAATATATATTTTAACATGTATCGTAATCTTTATTTATTAGTTCTAGTTATTTTTATACTTTAAATTAAACTAAACAAAAATAAGAGATGTTGCCTTCACAACTAGCCTAATAATAATAATAATAATAATAATTCACATTTAATCATTTAGCAGATGCTTTTATCCAAAGCGACTTACAAATGAGGACAAAAACAAGTGAAAAAAAATAAATCACATAAATAATAACAATAATAATAATAATAATAATGATAAAAATTTATTTTACAGTATTCATATTCAAGTGTATTAGTTAACACTGTAGATCATTTTGCATGTGTAAAAATAAATGTGCAAAGAGTAGCACGGTATTTCAGCCACATAATAACACTTTATTAAATTGAATTGCCCTATAATACTACTATATGATTGGATTACAGTGGTGGAGTAAAGATGCAGCGTGCTTGTTGTGTGTTTCTGGGGTCATGCTCCATTCCCTCTCTCTCCAGGTATTACAGACGTACTTGATTAGCACTAATTTTGTGGGCGTGTTTGTGTCATTACCTGATTTGCATTAGTTCCTCCAGTGACTTGAACTAGTGTTAAAGCGACACAGACAGAGCATGGAAATAAACAGCACGATTGATTCCCCCAGCGTGTTGTGACATTACCCCAAACGCGTCTGTTTACTGCCGATGCTCTTCTTGCTGTGTTGATGAATTTACAAAGCTAGGGTTTGACGTCTTTGAGACATGATCCTCAAACAACACCTCAACTCCACCACTTGCTATTATTTCTGCCATAATTATCGTGTTCAGTACATTCATGCATGCCACTTATGAGCTTAGAGATGCTAAAACGATGCCAACAGCATTGATTGTGGTAAAACGCAATGCATTCTGGGTGTTTATTTTCCTTTGATGTCAAATTCAGGTACGGTGGCACTGCATGTAACAGTTACACAGTCCTCAAACTGATCTATACTGAAGAAAACATTTGTTTGAGACTCAGAAGCATCTGATTATTGAGCCGTGAGCTGCTACAGTTTATGTATTGATGTTTGTTAGAATTCAGAGGACAATGAATTCATTTACTGTAGGATGTGGGAAATGCACAAAACAGAAGCTTACCTTCAAAAACTACTGTACACACACATTTATATGAAGCACATACTGGGTTAAACTATTTGCAGTTCAGGAGTCAGTTCACAGAGATGTTTGGGGTCAGAAAGTCTCTCTTCTGCTTGCCAAAGCTGTGTTTATTTGATCAAAAAAACAACAACAAAAAAACAAAAAACAAACAACAAATAAAAAAACAGTACAAACATTACAATTGTGAAATATTATTACGATTTAAAATAACTGTATTATATTTGAATATCTTGTAAAATTGTATCTATTTTTTTTTATGCAAAGCTGAATTCATTACTCCAGTCTTCAGTGTCACATGATCCTTCAGAAATCATTCTAATATACTGATTTGCTGCTCAAGAAACATTTCTGTGACTGTATAGTACTTAAAACTAATCAACATTTTCAAATACATTTTTAGCAGATCAAATTAGAAATATCAGATTATATGGTTTCTATTTTATTTTCATATTTTATTATGAAATATAATGAAACAAAAAATATAATTCATATGTTTAATAATATAATTAAACATATGAAATTAAATAATTGGAAACAGTACTTGATATATCATTTACTATCATTAAATATTTTGATATTTTTGTTAGATTGTTAGATTTTTGTTAATGTTTATGTAGTTTTTAACTATTTTTATTTATGTTTTATTTCAGTTTTATTAACTTTCCCTTAAATGCTTTTCTGCTTATTTACATAAAATAGCAGCAAACCAAGAGCAATACATGTGATATGACTTTTATATACACTACTATTCAAAAGTTTGGGCTTGGTAAGTCACTTTTGCTCACCGAGGCTGCATTTATTTGATCAGAAATACAGTTAAAAAAAAAAAAAAAAAAAAAACATTAAAATTGTTACATTTTTACAATATAAAATACTTATTTCCTATTTGAATATATAGTAAAATGTAATTTATTCCTGTGATGCAAAGCTGTATTTTCAGCATCATTACTCCAGTCTTCAGTGTCACATGATCCTTCAGAAATCATTCTAATATGCTGATTTGCTGCTCAAGAAACATTTCAGATTATCAGTGTTGAAAACAGTTGAGCAACTTCAAATTTGAATGGTAGTGTATTTTATATGTATTATATATATATATATATATATATATATATATGTGTGTGTGTGTGTGTGTGTGTGTGTATACACATATGCATGCATACAGGACAGATTATCAGAGCGGATCCTCTTTTGTTGCTGTATATAATCATGCTGTTCTACATAAATCGTTTCCTGATACATTTCCCAATTAGCAGTCATTCATCACGCCGCTGACAGGAGAGAATGTGTTTCTGACCAATCACAGTGACCCGAGGCCACGGCTGACAGGATGTTCAATTACATGATGACTCGAACGGCCAAAGAAAGTGTTTGATACAGGAAATGGGTTAATGCAGAGCCGCTGACCTGAGCTCGAACAAATGTTCTTATGAGAGACTCACGTAATGCTTTCAGAAATCCCTGTGAATATAGTTGACCTTTTCACAGGAAGTGAATTATAAAAGGGACAGATCCATATATGACGCTATGGATTATAAAAGACTCTTATCTGTTTAAAGAGGAGCTCGGGATACGCGTTCCCGTTCCCAGAGGAAATCTGCTGGATTTGCAAACGCACGCATGTCAAGATTATCGGTGTTGTTAAAGTTAGAGAGGACGGCAGACAGAATAACCTCGACTTCACCCCACACACACAGCAAATGGAGCTAAAATTAAATCACACACACCAGCGTGATGCACACACACACTAATAATTACTGTGTTTTATTGCAAAACCTCCTCATTTGTAATCTGCCCACAGTCCGGTTTAATATGACGCTGTATGTGCTGATGTAGAGCTGTACTGTGCAGATATAAGCAGTTCTGCATCTGAAATGCTTTACTGTCAGAATATGTGCTGCAGTGGATGAAGTATGCATGTGTTTATTATACTATCTGAATGTCTCTTATGTGCACCGTGACTGCATTTATTTAAGAAAAAAGACAGTAAATTTAACAGTAAAACAGGGGGAAAAACAGTAATATTGTGAAATATTACAGTTTAAAATAACTGTTTGAATATATATTTTAAAACAATTTAAGTATTTATTAATTGTAATAATATTATTTAATAATAAATTATTTATTATAATATTTCAATAAATAATAAACATTACATGAATGTTACTATTGGTTTTATTATTAAGCATTATTATTTTGTTGTTTGTAACATTATTATGCATTCATAAATATAACTAGTCATAAATGATAAATATTATTAGATTTGTTATATAATTTATTAATAAATATATAATGTCATATAATATTATTGTGAATAATAAATATATTAATTATACTAACTGTATACTTTTTAATGAATAATACATATGCATTATACTAAATATGATTTTATACATATTATTTTGTTGTTATTGTGTTTAATAATAAATATTGTATATTGTTTGTTATATTATGTATTAAATATTATAAAATAATACATATTACTTTATTGTTTGTTACATTATTTCATAATTCACATAATCATTCAGAAATCATTCTAATATGCTGATTTGCTGCCCACGAAACATTTCTGATTATGATTTGCTTTCTATTAAATGTGTGTGTATATATATATATATATATATATATATATATAAAATTAAAGTCCTTTGTACCATTTTTGCTCAATTTAATGTATCCTTGCTCAATAAAAGTATTAATTTTTAAAAACAATGTAAAACTGTATATGCTAAAATACTACTCATTTAAGTAAGCGATTAAAGGGATTGTCAGCGATTGTCAGTATTTCTGTGTGCAAATCGAAATCATCTGCTAAAACACCAAAATGCATTGAAATGCTTGGAGCAGGTGCGGGTTATTCTTAGTGAAATCTCTCCTGACGGCTGAACTCATGATGTCTGTGTGTTCAGCACAGAGAGAAGCTCACGCTCTTCACCTCTCGCCACTGTTTTTCTGTTTCTCGTTCAGCCCGAGGACTCGGTAATTGGAAAGATAAAATCAATAACAATTGAGGATAAGATATGTGCACGTGCACACAGTCTCTCTCTCTCTCTCACACACACACACTCACTCAATACAGGCAGAAACGAGCAGCAGCAGAACAGGACAGATGCACAGCAGTCTCTCTGTTATTCTGCTAGTTTTTTTGTGGGATTGTAAAAGTTTAATGTATGTGTTCAGAGGTTGGTTTCAATCACTAACCCCCAAATATTAACAATGCTACTTCTCTTAACAAACCACACTACACTGGAAAAAGTAGGACAGTTTTATTTTGGTATCGATATAAAATTTTTAAATTATTTTTTTATATGGTTTCTTCATTTAATACCCGTAGTTTTTATTATTTTATTTTAGTTTGATATTTTAATATATCAAGTAACAAAAATGTGACAATATAACAACATACAAACTATATTATTATGTTGTTAAAATATAACAAACTGAAATGTGTAAGTTTTTTATATTTTATTTCAGTTATTGTTTATTTTAAAAAAATAGTTTTAGTTAAATAACCCTGGTGTATGATTTACTTTGAAACAGTTTTCACTTACAAATTGCACAAATAATCACAAAGAAACATCAAGTAACACATTGAATTAAACTACATTTTGAAGTAGAAATAAAAATATTTTCTTATAATGTGTATTATTTTGAAAAAAATAAACAAAAAAACATTTTAAATCTGTTTTCCTAGACATTACATTATAATTTATAAACAAAAAATTTGGATGCAAAAATAAACAGAAAACTAAAATGCTCTTTTATAACCCATATATGTGAACCTGGAGCACAAAACCAGTCTTAAGTCGCTGGGGTATATTTGTAGCAATAGCCAAAAATACACTGTATGGGTCAAAATTATTGATTTTTCTTTTATGCCAAAAATCATTAGGATATTAAGTAAATTCCATGAATTGTTCCATGAATATATTTTGTAAATTTCTTACCAAAAGTATATCAAAACTTCATTTCTGATTACTAATATGCATTGCTAAGGACTTCATTTGGACAATTTTAAATGATGTTTTATTAACAAAGTTCGGGAGGAGCACGTCAGATACTTAGCCTAATTAGACACAAGTGGTACGCCATCAGGCTAATCAACACAAGGGTACAAATACAGCTGACATACCTCCTTTCATTTGACGGCTAATCAGCATCCCTCCACCACCCCTTCTCCACCATTATCACCAAAGTTCACTACACAGTAGGGGGGATACTCTGGGTTCGGGCAATTCCCGAGCTCGGAGCCCTTCCCCAGGACAGCACGCCAACAACGTATTACCATACTCGCCAAATACGCATTACGTTACTCGTGCTAAATATATGTAAGTGTGAACTCGTGAAAGTCGATTTTCTCAATATTTACATTGGTTTTTTTTTTGATGCAAAAATAAAAAAATTCAAAATGTTTAATAATATCTCAATGGTACTAAAATAACACTGCCGAGCACTGGATGTGTGGAAATGAGTCTTTGTAAAGCACTCAAAATCAGTCCCTGATGAGGTTTCATTTCAGTTAGGACACTCCCTTAGAAGTCAGCTGTCTATGTAGGCAGTAGTACGCTGGACTGTTGTCTATTAGTGTGTGTGTGTGTGTGTGTGTGTTAGTAGATGTATCTGCTGCTCTCACCACTTGAGCTGATTGATTTCACATCACACAACTAATTACTGTGTGCCTTCAGGAAACCAAGAACTCCAGTACATCACCACTAGCACTTCCTGAAGAGCGTCTCTGTGTGTGTGTGTTTAACTTGAGGTTAAAGCTGGCGTCTGTGATATTTTTGATGGTAAAATACAGTCTCTGCAGAGTCACCTATAGCAGTTTGACTTGAGCTGACTCTGTGGCTCGTTCAGAAAGTCTATTCATTTGAGCGTTTGTCATGTCAGCTCGTGCACTACTCTGGCATACTGTAGAAATTGGCATTTTGTATTGCAAATGTTGTTGCAAATTGCATTGCAGTTCTTCTTACTCCTAGGTTGCTGTGGATAAAAATATCTGCTAAATGAATAAATGTAACTTCTGATGCAGATTCAGTTTGTCAGACTGCAGAGTAAACACTGTACACTGCCTAAAGCATGCATACTTTTTAGCATGTAAAATTTGCACATAATGCAATATGCATTTCATACATATGCAACATCAAATGACAGTATATTTACAGTATATATATATATATATATATATATATATATATACACTGTTTATTATATTGTGTTGTTTGCTTTACATTTTACTGAATGTAGTAGTACAGTATACTGCATGCTACCAAAATAGTAAATGTAATTTGCTAGTGTGCTAATCTAAAGAGCCAGTTAATAGTGTAGAAATAATGCTGCAGCTTTAATGTTGTGTTTGCTGCTTCTCATCTGAATGTTTTCATTACTAACTTTATTTTTGGTACAGTACATGTAAACCTTATAGAAATGTGAAACGGCTGGACTGACTGCATTGGCCTCTCATCAGAGACTCAGCAGACGTTTCACCTCCCATTGATCACAGATGCCAGTCTGATATTGATTGAAATAGAAGTCATTATGTCGGTAGGGATTGGGCTTCATTTGAGAGCAAAAGAGACTGAAGGAGGAAAAATGGGCAGAACTCCAGAATGAAAGAGAGAAGGAGATTTTTACACTGTCTAAAGAAGTGTTGCATGTTTTGCAATGTGGTTACATATACAGTATATGATTTATCGTATGATGTCAGTGTTATTTTACATATATTTTAAAATATTTCTAATTTTCCTTTCAAACATTTCTGGTTTTCCATCTAATAATTATAATTCATTTTATTTCAGCTCTATTTCAATTGCTGAAAATGATATTTAATATTAGTTTTAGTTTTAACAATAACAATACTGGGCAGTATTTGATGATTTTACCAGTATTGTGAAAGCTTATTTTCCCATGGTTTTTACTTCAGTTTATTAAAAAAATATTATTGTATAAACATATAGTTTTCATTCTGTACATTATAATGTGATGGACTTATAGCATTTAAAATGATTTATTTGAATATTTCATTGATTAATTGAAAATATACTATAAGTGGTATTTGCCATATACTGTATAGTGATTAATCACACTGTAGCAAATGCTTTTGGGAGATTTTACACTCTAAATCTTAATGCCCAGTGGTTTGTTCAAATCATTAACTCTAAATGAAGAGTTCATTTGCAAAAACCGATAAACGCCACTTTTTTAAAAAAAAAGTGAGCTGATCGCTGTGCATTATTCTCCACATATAGCGCGATGTGAACCCTAAACACATTTTGTCAAAAAAGCCGGTATTTGTCCACTTTCAAGGCATTGTGAGTTCACGTTTTACTGCAGAAGCTGACAAGAGCCCTTGTTGTTTTTGAACAGAAGCCGATAAATCCATTTTAGCAAATCAGCACTGTATTCAGGTCAGGTGACAAGGCTCCTTTCACTTTGAAAAGACGTGCTAGCTGAGAGTTTCGTCAAAGTTGGCAAAAAGTGAGGCATCTACATTGTCATCTGAGGAGATTACTAAGATTAAACAAGTGTTTTTTTTGTTTTTTATTCTAAAACATTAAATGTGGAGTTATCTGCTTTTGCTATAAAACAAACTTTTTATCTGTAAAAAAAAACAAAAAACATACTTTCAATTAACTTTAAATTTGTAAATTACCTGTGATTAAGTTATTATTACTTAATCAAAACAACCCAACTGCAGTTTGATTGATATTACTTGGAATGCGTAATAAACAAATGTGATTTCTGGAAAAAAATAATAAAAAATGGAGTTATCGGTTTTTGCAAATGAACTCTTCAAATATAATCTGCAGTAGTAGTAATGCTTGACCAAATACCTCTAAATATAGAAAACTGAGCTCAAGCATTTGTGATGAAGAAAAATGTATTTCAAGAGAGTGGTACAGCACAAATCATGAGCACAAACCAACCTTCACACAGCCGTTGCAGGCCACAGCAAGGTGAAATTGCACACAGCAGAGTGCACACACACAGTAATTAAGCACATTCATTATACAACACACACACAGAAGCAGAAAACAGCCTTATTGGAGTGGGATGTTTTCCCTGCCGGCCTGGCCATCGCTCTTCATGCAGAGGGTCAATACAGTGGGGGAGAGCGGGATGCTCCGCTGCTCTGTAGCCGGTCTGACCGCTGCCAGTGAGCGGCATTATCTCAGTGCCAGCAGCAGGACTGATGTGATTTCATTCTGCTCTATTATCTTGCTCCGCTTTGGCTTCTTGAATTAATGTGACCTGTTTATTCATTCTTGTTTTCTGCTGTGTAGTTTCCTGGCTGATTATTGAGTTTCTTTGCCAGTGTCCTCAAATTAAAAGTATGCTATATATAACCAGGTTTGTAGAGTTTTGCAGGTGTTTTTTAGGGTGTTGTGGGTGGTTGTTGGTGGTTGTTAAAGGTTCTCAAAAGTGTTTGTTAGGGTGTTGTTGGTCATTGTTAGGGTTGCTCAGCTGCTTTGAAAGAATCTATATTGTGTGTTGTGGGTGCACATTGGGAGGTTTTTAGGACATTGTGAGTGATTTTGATGGTGTTGTGAGTGGTTTTGGACCATTGTGGGTTGTTGTTGGTTTTTAGGGCATTGTGGGCAGTTGTTAGGGGGTGGTTTTTAGCGCAATGTAGGTGATTTTCAGAGGATTGTGGATTGTGGGTGGTTGTTAGGGCATTGCAAATGGTTTTTAGAGCATTGAAGGTGGTTTTTAGGGTGTTGTGGGTGGTTTTAGGGTAGGGTGTTGTGAATGGTAGGTAGTTGTGGGTGTTTTTAGGGTAGAGCACTGTGGGTGAGCACTGTGGGCTGTTGTTAGGGCGTTGTTGGTGGTTTTTAGGGTAGGACATTGTGGGTGGTTGTTGTTGTGGTTGTGTGTTTTAGGGTGTTGTGGTTGGTTTTTAGGGTAGGACATTGTGGGTGGTTGTTAGGGCATTGTGGTTGGTTTATAGGGTAGGGCATTGTGGGTGGTTGTTAGGGTTTAGTGTGTTTTGGGGCATTGTCGTTGTTTTTAGGGTAGGGCATTGTGGATGGTTGTTAGGGTGTTGTGGTTGGTTTTTAGGGCGTTGTGTGTTTTAAGGCATTGTGGTTGGGTTTTAGGGTAGGGAGTTATGGGTGGTTGTTATTATTGTGAGCCGTTGTTAACTCATGGTGTTGTGGGTGGTTGATATCGCATTGTGAGTGTTTTTTAGAACACTGTGGGTGGATTTTAGGGTAGGGTGTTGTGGGCGTTTGTTAGGCAGTTTTAATAATTCAGTGAAGCAAGTGCACACTTTTTAGAGTTGCAAGTTAGAAAAAAGAACTTAATAAAGATGAAATATAATGCACTCTCACATAAGTATTTTTAGGTTAGGGCAGTGTTGTTGCTTCTTAGGATGGTGTGGGTTGTTGTTAGGGTGTAAGTGTTTTTAGGTCGTTGTATATGGCTTTTAGGGTGTTGTGTGTGTGGTTGTTTAAATTAAAATTTTTATGTAAATTTAAATGTTTAATGAAGTAAATACTTGTATGTAAAGTTACTTCCAGTACAGTTACAAGTGCAGTTTTTCTGAAGTAACCTGAGGTTAAATGCAGTGTGATGCAACAGCCAGTAGTTATGGCTCATGGGTCACTCCTTATGGGATTTGAACCCACAGCCTTCTACTTTCCATCTCTCACCCACATCACACCGCTCTCTACTGACTCAAATGGACGAGCAACAAAACCAGATTGCAGTCGAGTTGTTTACTGTTGTATAGAGAGGAGGAAGATCACTCTAATTGAGCAGGTCAGGCAGTCGTTATGTTCGAGTCCGGCGGTCTTGACCTCGAAATGGCTCATCGTGTAATTGCGGAAGCAGGTTTAGTGCAGGTGCAGGATTGGCAGACGCTATGTCGGATGCAGTGAGCAGCAGTTATCGTGCTTCGCCAACAGGGCTGCTTCTAATCTTTTAATGCAGATTTGGGTCGCTGTAGAACCTTCTCACAGACTGGAGCCCTGTTTTGACTCTCAGAAAGCAGGAGCCATCATCTCTGTGGGGTTCTGCAGTATCTGTTTTCCTCTGTTTGTGCCTGCAGAAGAGCCAGTGGCCCTGGAGGACATCCTGCTATGCTGGCAGAGAAGTAGCGCTCCGCTGCCCATAAGAGCTCCAGATCAGATGTGCTGGATTCACGTGTGGATGACACGCTGATCTGCACGCTCTACTAACTCTACTCTCACCTGAATTACAGCGTCTTGCTGCTTTAGCTTGAGAGAGATTCACAGACTCTTAGATTCTGCTGAAGGGCATCAGTTATGGCTCTCTGGAAGGCTTGATTCTGATTGGTCAAATGTGACATTCTGTGGTCAGATATTTTTATGTAATGATACTAAACTGTGCAATTGTGCTTTTCAGTGTTTTTCCCAGGTAAATGATTTCCTAGGCGATATGGCCAAAGATATCACAGTATTTTTCTTCCTCTATCAGCTGATATCAGTATTTATCACTATATTCATTTCATTCCAAATGTTTGTTACACCATAAATATAAACAACTTTTTAGTTTCATCACAGATTAAGTTACCTTTTGTTTTATTTTCCCCCCATATTGTGGTTTTTTTTTTTTTTTTTTTTTGTATTTAATCAGGGTTAATATAGCTGTACTATATAACTCAAACTGAGCATTTTTGTTGAAATAAAAAATATATACTTGAAATAAAACTTGAATAACTTATACATGAAATAAAATAAATGTTAATTAAAATCATTTTAATTATAATTTTTTTTATTTCAGCTAGTTTCCAAGGGAAATTTTCTTGTAATTTTGTTTAATTTGATGTACTAAAAAAACTAAAACTTAAATAAAAAAGCTACATATAAAAGCTACAAAAAACACAACAAAATTACTGAAAGTTTAACTACAATTAAAATGAAAATGTAAAAAAGTGATTCAAAATCTCGAAACTAAAATAACACTGAATATAATGGTGTCTAATGAAAATCTCAAAACATTAAAATGGTAATCTGTCTTTTAAAATATTCAAATCAATATTCAGTTTATTATTTGTTATTAATTATTAATATATATAAATTTATTAAAAAAAAACAGAAACATTGCTGCACACCTTAATGTCGGCAGCCATGTCACCCTGTAGCCCAAGACTGATTACTCACTGAAGCTAAGCAGGGTTGAGCCTGGTCAGTATCTGGATGGGAGACCTCCTGGGAAAACTAGGTTGCTGCTGGAAGAGGTGCTAGTGAGACCAGTAGGGGGTGCTCACCCTGTGGTCTGTGTGGGTCCTAGTGCCCCAGTATAGTGATGGGGGCACTGTACTGTAAAAAGCACCGTCCTTCGGATGAGATGTTAAACCGAGGTCCTGACTCTCTGTGGTCATTAAAAATCCCAGGATGTCTTTTGAAAAGAGTAGAGGTGTGACCTCGGCATCCTGGCCAAATTTTGCCCATTGGCCTCTGACCATCATGGCCTCCTAACAATCCCCATATCTGCTGATTGGCTTCATCACTCTGTCTCCTCTCCACCAATAAGCTGGTGTGTGGTGGGCGTTCTGGCGCACTATGGCTGCCGTCGCATCATCCAGGTGGATGCTACACACTGGTGGTGGATGAGGAGACCCCCCCCCCCACACACACACACAATGTAAAGCGCTTTGAGTGCCTAGAAAAGCGCTATATAAATGTAAGGAATTAAAATAACTTGTGAACTAACTATATATATATATATATATATATATATATATATAGTTAGTTAAAAATATATATTTATCAATATATTTATATTTATAAAATGAAATACAGTTTCTAAAAAAAATGTCATATATTTTTATTATTACTATGAGAATTACATTTTGTAATACAATAGTAATATATTTCACTACATTTTTAAAAGTTTTAACTTTCATTGTGGTGGTTTGTAGTAGAGATATTTGGTTTCTTCTCAGTTTCGTTGTGAATCTGATGAATTTTTTATCTAATGGTGACTATCACATGCAAAAGTACGTGTTGTAGATGTCTCAGTATTGTACACCTGTTTGACTAGACGTAGGCTAAATATCAGAAATTAGAAATTTACCCAGCTCTACCTACACAGCAGCAGTAGTTATGCCTGTCGGATCAGTCTGCACTCTCTTCACACATAATAACATTCAAATATTAATTGAAGTTTTAATTATGTCCATTTATGATGTATTTGTCAAGCTGTCTAATGACGACTTGCGTATTCGCTTTGTGTCGTGTTTCCAGCTCTGTGGTTTATTTTGTTTTAATGACTGGCTGTATATTCTCTCTCACTTATAAACTCATCTGACTCTGAATTCTGATTGGACGAGCCTGCATATATGATCGCACATTCATTTACTGGATTGAGTGTCAACCATAAACAGTCTACAGTAAAACTAATGAACCATATTACTTGGCACAAGATTAATCATTTTAATTTATTGAACATTGACGTCATTTATCATATTGGCCAGATAACTTGAGGTATCTTTCAGTTGTGCATTGATATATTGTGATGATTATTCTCTGAACATCACGATACACTTCAGCGTGTAGCTCGGCGTTTCACTAGTGCGTGTGAAAGATTGATTGAACGAACACAGCTGCATTGTTTGAGGAAGCGAAAGGAATCATTGTGCTGTATGGATCTGTTCTGTGGATGCAGACTCCTGGTCAGTCTGCTGGTTTCCAGCTTGTTTGAGCAGCTAATCAAGAGGCCGTTGCATTAGCAACCTCACGCTGGACTCACCACAGGCACTGACAGACACGAGGATGTTGCCAGATTGGAATCCATTATGAGCGATTCTGCACATGTCTCCACATCAGCCAGCAGTTGATTCCTCTGCAGTCACTGCCTTTGCTTCAGGACTCACATTTTGTGTTGCACACCATGTGGCAACCCAGCACAGTACTACTTAGGAGTGTTTATCATGCAAATAAAAAAAAAAAGAAACCTCAAAATCAAACATAACCTTAAACCTTAAATAAAACATTTAAGTTCACTAATAATGCAGTGAATCAACAATGTTCAAAATTACTAAAAAGATATCGAAGGAATAGGGAACTTGACAATTTTCTAAATGCATAAATTGCGATGTGTATGAATGATTAGTTTGTTTGTGTGTTCATTCATTCACTTTTTTTATTTTTCCATTTATCTTATTCTTTTCTTTTCTTTTCTTTTCGTTTTTCCTTTTAATTTTCATTTAATTTCAAATGTATTTTTCATTTATTGTATTTTTCATTTGTATAATTTTTTTGTATTAATGTTTTCTTTTTCTTTATTTGTTCTTAATTTTTAATTTTTTCTATATTTAATTTTTATTTGATTAATTTTCATTTTTTTATTTTTCATTTTTATTTTTATTAGTTTTATTTTTGTATGTTATTTATTTATTTGGTTTGTATTTTTAATTTTGTTAATTGAATTTTTATTCATTTGCTTTTATTTTTTTGTGATTTAAGATGTGAACACATCTTGTTGCTTACTTTTGGAAAACACAACAGGTTTGGCACATGGTGGTTGATACAGACATGTTAAAGCTATATTTAATAAAGTCATATGATAAAGGGTAATTATATATATATATATATATATATATACTGTATATACTCTCTCTGTGTATGTGTGTGTGTGTATATATATATATATATATATATGACCCTGACTTTATTAAATATAGGTTTAACATGTATCAACCATCATGTGCCAAACCTGTTGTTTTCCAAAAGCAAGCAACAAGATGTGTACACTATCATTATATATAAATAAATACACATTTATTTTTTACATTTATTTATACCTTGTGTGATTTTGTTTAGGATGGAGACAATTCACCACTTGTTGAAATCAATGCAATTTGACTATAGTTTGATTGGACTCACAGCCTTTGACATCAACAACAGCAGATATGAGAAGTGATTTTCCTTCCCTTTGAAACTTGATAACCTTGTTTGTTTATTTTACTATTCCAACTATGGTTGCGTTTTCATTTAGCACAGTTTTATTCCCTGCTGTCCACGGTTAAAATGGGTCACAAACCCACTGTGACTGCTGGGTTGTGACCCATTTTCGGTCCACGGCTGTAAAACAGCACTAGGGATGGTTTCTGTCTGCTACCATCAGATAAAATGAGTTCCTCTGTGCCTCCACGAATCTTCTGCCTTTTGCTCATGAAGAAAAAAATTCTCACTTTTTGAGCCGGCTGCATTAACAGCATGATATCTTGCGTATTAGGTTACATGTAGGGCCCTGTGATTCCTGGAAAACTCGGACAGAATTGCAGAATCCATTAATAAAAATGGAATTTACTGTATAAGACGGAATGTCATGGAATTTGTCAAATTGTGGATGAATAAATCAAAAGTAGGTCAGTAAACTTAAATCAAACCGAGATATGGCCTAGCATTTGTGAATATTGAACTGCAAAAAGAATATTTAAATATGATTCCTGCAAATATGATTTGATGTGAATGAATTGCACATCAAAAAAGTTTGGTTTAACTTGTTTAATGTGACAGAAATATATTATATGTGTGTCTCAAGGCAATAATAATACTAATTTTAACAATAATGATAATACAATTATTAAACATTTTTTTAATGAAGAATCATAATTTGTCTTTCATTCTTTGTATTTTAACAGTAAATCTTTGATGTCCAGAACTTTGTTTCCCAAAACAATTAAAGGGTTTGTTCATTTTTTTATTTCATTAAAAGATCAATTAAATTAATGCTTTATGCCTTCATTTAATTACGAGAAAAATTAAAATATACAACACAGAATTTCTGGGGGAAACAAAGGGCCCTATTGGTGAAAAAATAATATAATAAGAAAGAAATTAAGTTGAAATCAAATGGAATTTGATACCAAACTAAAACTTCATAGTGCCTAAAAATTATTTATTTTTGTTGAACTTTTAATAAATTGTTGAATTGTACAAGTTTCATGATTTCAATTAATTAGATATTTTGATTACTAAAATTATTTAACCGCTACAATTGGGTTGAGTAAAATCAAAATGGAAAAAAAAACCCCACAGAATCGGAAAAAAAATAAAAAGGAATTTGGGAAAAAAAAAAACCTATTGATAAATTGTTGCTAAATTGTGCAAGTGTCACGTCTGGACAAGCAGTAACAATCTTCTTTAATAATTCTCAACAGAAATAGTCTTTCCACAATGGGTTCAAAACGATCACATAACATAAGATCTTCACACTGAGGGATAATAAATCTTATCTTGGCTCTCCTTTAGGTGAACACGGGTAGGAGGTAGGAGTCAGTGGGTTCCAGCAGTCCAGAAGGTAGGTAGCGGTATGAGACTGGCCTGCAACCTTGAGATCAACCAACGAGGGAGTGAGGTGAGTTTCAAGATATAGTGTGCAGGTAAGTGGCATCAGGTGGTGATCAGTAATCAGGTGATTGTGAATTGAATGCAGGCCTTAGAGAACCTGTCCACAACGACTAGTATGGTGGTGAAGTCATTAGAAGGCGGGAGATCCGTGGCGAAATCTACTCTGATATGGGACCAGGGTCGGCGTGGAATCGGTAGTGGAACCAGTTTGCCCTCCAGTAAGTGGCGTGGAGTGGATGTGATGGCGCAGAGCAAACAGCCCCGGACGTAACGGGCGACAACTTGGGCCATGTTGGGCCACCAGTATTTGTTCCGGAGGAGTGAGAGGGTTCGTTGGCTGCCTGGGTGACCTGATCCCGGAGACGTGTGGATGGAGTCCAGCAGGGTGAGACGTAAGGTGGTAGGTACATACTGCTTCCCTTCTGGACCTCCCGGCGGAGCGGGTTCTGTCCGAGTGGCGGCACGGATCTGATCATTCATCTTCCATATAATAGGGCAAGCGAACACAGTGGGTGAGAGAATGGATTCAGGGTTCTCAGGCGATGGGTCTGGTTGGTGAAGGCGGGATAGGGCATCGCCTTTGAGGTTTTTGTGGCCTGGACGGTAAGTGATGGTCAAGTGGAAGCGTGTGAAGAATAGGGCCCATCGGGCTTGTCGTGGGTTTAAGCGTTTGGCTTCACGAAGGTATTGAAGGTTTTTAATGGTCAGTTATTACCTCGAAGGGATGTTGCGCGCCCTCCAGCCAGTGCCGCCACTCTTCCAGCGCGAGTTTGATGGCCAACAACTCGCGGTTACAGATGTCATAATTTTGCTCCGCCGGGGACATCTTTTTGGAGAAATATGCACATGGATGGAGTAGGGGGGGGGGTTCACCCTTTCATTGGGACAACACAGCACCGATCCCTACTGTGGAGGCATCCACTTCCACCACGAAGCTGCGGCTTGGATCCGGATGGGTCAGAGTAGGAGCGGTGCAGAAGGAGGATTTCAGCTGGTGGAAGGCTTGTGTGGCTTGGGGTGTCCAGGTGAGTGTTTTGGGCTTATGTTGGAGGAGAGAGGTCAGGGGAGCTGCAAGGTGGCTATAGTGGGCGATGAAGCGCCGATAGAAATTTGCAAACCCCAGGAATCTTTGTAGGTCCTTGATGGTAGTTGGGAGTGGCCAGTTCTTTACAGCGTCCACCTTGGCGGGATCCATCTGCACTCCTTCAGCATCTATGATGTACCCTAAGAAGTGAATTACGGTTTGGTGGAACTCACATTTTTCAAGTTTGAGATAGAGATGATATTGACAGAGGCGTTGGAGTACCTGGGCTACATGGCTTTGATGTTCTTCGAGATTAGGTGAGTAAATAAGGATGTCATCTATGTAGACGAGCACAAATCGGTTAAGCATGTCCCTGAAGATCTCATTCATGAAGTTTTGGAAGACAGATGGTGAGTTCGAAAGGCCATACGGCATAACCCGGTATTTATAGTGCCCGGTGGGTGTTATAAAGGCCGTCTTCCACTCATCTCCCTTGCGAATACCAATTAAGTTATAGGCGCTGCGAAGATAGAGTTTAGTGAAGAGCCGGGCTCCACGGAGTTCTTCTAGGGAAGCGGGTACTAGTGGTAGCGGATAGGCGAATTTGACAGTTTGTGCGTTGAGTGCTCTGTAAATCAATACAGGGAC
The DNA here is from genome assembly GCF_012432095.1 of Onychostoma macrolepis. Classification (NCBI taxonomy): domain Eukaryota; kingdom Metazoa; phylum Chordata; class Actinopteri; order Cypriniformes; family Cyprinidae; genus Onychostoma; species Onychostoma macrolepis. Next base: position 29,478,584 of record NC_081174.1, read on the forward strand.
GTAGTCCCCCATCCTTTTTTGCCACAAAGAAGAAACTGGATGCCGCGGGGTGAAGTAGAGGGACGGATGAACCCCTGTTGTAATGCCTCCTTTACGTACTCCTCCATGGCAGCGCGCTCCCAGATCGACAGGGGATAGATACGCCCTTTAGGTAGTTTGGCCCCAGGCAGCAGGTCTATCACGCAGTCCTATGGCCGGTGAGGTGGAAGATGTGTCGCAGCGACCTTGCTGAACACGTCCTGATAGGCGTGGTAGGCTGAGGGAATCTGGACGGACTTATGTGATGTTGGACTCTCGATGGTGGTGGAACCGAGCGTGATGGAGGGCATGGCCTGGCAAAGAACCAGGAGGCCGGTTAGGCACTTCTCAAAACAGGAATTTCTCCATCGAAGGATCTCCCCCCCAAGTCCCAATGCAGTTCTGGATGGGGTTTAGCGAGCCAGGGCTGTCCTAGGACCACGTCCACAATGGCTTCCTCCAGGATAAGGAAAGAGATTTGCTCTTCGTGGAAGTGTCCGACGCGGAGAGTGACCTCCGGAGTGTGGTGACGCACTAACCCCTTCCTCAGCGGTTTACCTTGAATTGTGGAGATTTGATACGAAGTGGTGCTGCGGAGTCGAGGGAGTTGGATTTGGCGGAGACTGACCGCGGAGATGAAGTTTCCAGCGGCACCGGAGTCGATGAGGATTTTGACTGGAAAAGAGCGGTTTAGGTGTATGATTAGAGCATCACCATGAGGGATATCAGAGACATCAGGGTGGAGATGGACCGTACTCACCATTGAGCGTGTGGGGCGAGTCGGGCAGGAAGACAGAGAGTGATTCTCGGATCCGCAGTACAGACAGAGGTCTTGAGAAATTCGGTGATAACGTTCCTCCGTGGACAGGTGGTAACGACCCAGTTGCATGGGTTCGGGCGTTGGTGGAGCGTTTCTCGGCGAGACAGGGGCGGAGGCATCTTCAGTGCGGCAAGCATTAAGTGTGCAGTGACTTCTGTAGGAAACTTTCGAGTCCCACGGTATCATCGATGATCGACATTTGTTGTCGGATGGATGGTTCGAGACCCCGTCGAAATGCTGCCAATAGCGCAGTTTCGTTCCATCCACTGCTTGCCGCTAGAGTGCAGAATCGAATGGTGTAGTCGTGAATGGACATATCGGCTTGCCGTAGCTGGAAGAGCTCATCGTGCACTGAGATGGTGGAGGCAGAGTGACTAAACACCTCACGGAAATGATCGATAAAAGCATCCAGGGATACTGCGAATTCCAGAGAGCCTCAGCCCACTGCAACGCTCTTCCCGACAGCAGAGACATGAAGGCGATCTTTGCCCGATCGTTCACGAACTGGAACTCAAAATACAAGGAACACTGGAGCAGAAAGCCACTGCAGGCGGCCGCCTCGCCGGAGTAGATCGCCGGTTTGGCCATGGGGCATACGGAGGGAGACGGTATGACAGGAGGCGGCAGAAGAGATTCGCGGAGCGTGCGAACCAGTTTGGCGAACGGATCCGGTGTCGGGGGAGTTTGAGCCTCCATGATTGTTTCGCTCTGTCTGGATGTTTTCCTTTTTTAGGGTTGATCTTCTGTCATGTCTGGACTGAGAGACAAACAGTGGATAAGCAGTAACAATCTTCTTTAATAATTCTCAACAGAAATAGTCTTTCCACAATGGGTTCAAAACGATCACACAACATAAGATCTTCACACTGAGGGATAATCAATCTTATCTTGGCTCTCCTTTAGGTGAACACGGGTAGGAGGTAGGAGTCAGTGGGTTCCAGCAGTCCAGAAGGTAGGTAGCAGTATGAGACTGGCCTGCAACCTTGAGATCAACCAACGAGGGAGTGAGGTGAGTGTCAAGATATAGTGGCAGGTAAGTGGCATCAGGTGGTGATCAGTAATCAGGTGATTGTGAGCTGGTGTAGGTGGTTGATGTGATGGGTGGATCTGTGACAGTAAGCTTCATGATTTCAATTAAATAGACATGTTTTTGATTACTGAAATTTTATTTCAATTAAAATGGAGTCCAGAAAAATTTAAACGGAAAAAATAGAATTTGGATAAATTTGGGAAAAAATAAAACAGATTTAATAGGGCCCTAGGTTTTGTAGTATCTGGACTGTGTTTATGTGCATTGAGTATTTGTGGATCGTTATGCCACATCACTTTTTGATTTCTTAGCTTAGATTAGAGATGAATTCATTACCATTCAAGCAGCATTATCACAGGGTGTCATATCTGAACACACAAAAGCCTTTTCCTCTGCGAGCGGCCCATAAACAAACACATAATAGAGCCATTCAATTATCGGCCTCGAGATAAACCACCAGTGGGACTCGCCAGTGTCAATAATGTTGATAAAAGAGATTCAGAATGTATCTGTCACACACATCAGACTCGACAGAGAGAGGAAACATTTACGCAGAATGCAGCTGAAACCTATTTAAACCGAGCTGCAAGAAAATCATCTCTTCTGTTTTGGAACCGCTTCGTTCGGGTGGCAATTTGTACAGTTTATTTTCTTTCAATTTGAAGAAGCTGGAAAAGGCAAAATTCGGCCTCAGGGAAAAATTGCCTTGTTTTATGTGCAAAACAGTCTCATTATCGCATGATCCCAAATAAGATGATGAGTTTTAATATTTCTGAAACAAAGCGATCTCTGTAAGATCTTACAGTTTATTTCACTTCCATTTGAGTTTTTTAAATTCACCAGTCAGAGATGAGGAAAGGCTCCTTCTGATTTTATTACGTTTTTTGGCAGTAAGAAAAGCCATTCCAGGAGAACTAATGATAGACCAGCTAAACCAACTTGGATTGAAGTGAGTGTATGTGGTAATGTGACTTGCCTGTGTGACGGATCACAGCTCCGTTTGCTCGCGAGCCACAATTGGATGTAATGACATGCTACAGAATTGTGTGCTTTCAACTTAGTAGCAACCGTTTGACGAGAGTCTTTCTCTTTTTTTCAATGTCCTATCGTGAGCTCTATATAAAAATGATTTACTGACTCTGGTGTCAGAGAAAGACTTGCACAAAAAACCCAGACCTGAACTACTTTGGGATTAATTGGGAGTCTGGCAAATTGCAATTTAAACACAAAAAATATTTTTGAATATAGCAGCATTTCCATCCCGTGAGTTTAAAAGAACAAAATCATCAATTCTGAGGAAATTGGTTTAAAATAGAAATGCAAATGAAAGCTGTGTCCCTTGGGGGAGTCACTGTGGCTCTTTTATTAAATGTAATAAATGACTTGTGGCTTAGAATGTGTAACCAATCATGTGAGCTAATTGTTTAGTCACAAACTAAGAAGGGATTTATTTAGTAAAGTATTTCCATTGTAGTTTATGCGCCTTATCTTATTGGATAAAAAATTTACGTATATGCATGTATATGTATGTATGTATTTATGCATTTTTTTAACTTAATTTTATTTTATTTTACTAGACATGCTAAAACAATGATGGGAACACTTTATCCAATAAATTCCTACTGTAAAAGGCAACCAGCTTCAGCAGGTTTTTGAGTTTTCTCAACTTGTTTTTGTAGGAGATTTATCAGTTTTCTCAACTTTTTGTTGTATAAACTGAAAACAAGAAGTTGAGAAAACTCAAAAATATTGGTTGCCTTAAACTTTTAAGTTTTCTCAACTTTTGATTTTTTTTTTTTTTACAGTGTATACATGCTTTACAAGGAAATAATATTTTGGTGATTCTGCTTAAAAAAAATAACTTCCATGTGTTACTTGCCATTTCTTTGTAATTAACTGTGAAATTCAATAGCAATTTTTTGAGCGAAAATTGTTTCACCACTGTTTTTTTTCTGTGAAGAAGAGTTTTGCAAAATTTAAAAAATATTATTAATGTTTTTTACAAAAAGCCGTGCATTATTCTCAACATATAGCGCGATCTGAACCCTAAACAACGTTTTGTCAAAAAATCCGGTCCACTTTCAAGGTATTGCGAGTTCACGTTTTACAGCAGAAGCCGACAAGTGCCCTTGTTGTTTTTGAACAGAAGCCGATAAGTCCATTTTAGCGAATCAGCGCGCTGTATTCAGGTCAGGTGACAAGGCTCCTTTCACTTTGAAAAGACGTGCTAGCTGAGAGGAGTTTCGTCAAAGTTGGCTATTATCCATCGAGGATGGATAATTTCAACAAACTTGATGAACCTGTGATATGTTCTTCAGGGTGTAAAACCTTTTCACGGAACCTTGCAAAAGCAGCACGTTACAATGGTGAGGGGAAAGCTCAGTGTATTCCGTATAATCATAACAAAAATGCTTGTCTGGTGTCTACATCGTCAGCTGAGGAGATTACAAAGATTAAACAAGTGTTTTTGTTTAACTCTGAAATTCTGTCTATCTGTCTGTCTATCTATTTTTATTTATTTTTTTTGCAATAATATGATATGAATGTCATAACTATAGATAGATAGCCTTTATGCACACATACCGTATTGACCCGAATATAAGACGACCCCCCTTTTTCCAGATGTACCTTTTAGTCTAGGTGATATGTGAAAATAATGCTAAGTTAAGTCGTGACGTATTGTCAAGTATGGTGAACCATACTCGAAATTGGTGCTCTGCATTTAACCCATCCAAGTGCACACACACAGCAGTGAGTAGTGAACAAATGCACACACACACACACACACACACACACACACAGTGAACACACACCCGGAGCAGTGGGCAGCCATTGCTCCAGCGCCCGGGGAGCAATTAGGGGTTCGGTGCCTAAACATTTTCAGAAATGGAGCCATCGCAAAAACTCCTCGTGGTTGCCATAGCGACCATTTTATTTTCCGCCATAACCAAATTATGTATTTTGTGATAACACAGAAAATGTGATGTCTACCCCTATGTTTTGATGGTCAAAGATTACAATGATACCATATACAGCAACATAAACTGTTCAGGTGAAGAGTTAATGGTGAAATCAGCAATATGAGAAGGAAATCACAGTATCTGAGCATCACAGTATCACAGCATTCACAAAAGTCCATATTATTTCTATTAATTTTTCCTTTCTTTGATAATTAACTAATATTTTATTCAATAATACATTAAAAGATTGTTTTCAATTTACAATCACTCCCTGGGGCCAGAGTTGTCTATTATGTTGTCCACAAGGGGGAAGCCAGAGTCCTGCATGCGGGTGGGTACATGCAGGTGAACCACTAATATTTGATGTAACGGGTGGAATAATATTTATGTGTAGGGTGTGGTGCGAGTGCGGGCTGGACAGTGACAAGCATGGCCAGGTTGTGGGTCCAGTAACCAAGACTATTTCGACTCGGTCCAGTACACGCTGAGCAATGTAGCCAATCGCGCTGCCACTGATTGACAGCTGTAGAGATTATATTAAAGGGAGAACTCTTTGCTTGCTTTCCGTGTTTAATCTATTCACAATTTGAATAAAAGTTTTAATAAATGAGTTTTGTCTACCTCGTGTAGGAGATTTAACGCAGGTGCGGTTCGGGTACCAGTTTTTATGTCAAATGGGTTGGGTATGGGATTAAATTAGTGTTGCTGTCAGATAATATGTCGGGTGTTCTGTTAATTACTGCGATTGTGGGAAGATCATTTCACCAGCCAGGAAAGGTGAACGAAAATCCCTCTCTGTGATGTTACCACGAGACATCGCTTACTTGCAGATATCAGGATTCTGGAGGGGATGTAGATTCGTACGACTGAGTGGAAGTAGAAGGGTGCTGAGCCTGTGGCTGTTCTGTACGCAAACATCAATGTCTTGAACTTATAGTCAGATAATCAGTGCAGGGAGATAAAGAGAGAGGTGTGACTTGGGCCCTTTTGGGCTCATGAAAGACCAGTCATGCCGATGCATTTTGAAACATTTGTCAAGGTTTGATTGCGCATGATGGAAGCCCAGCTAGAAGAGCATTGCAATAGTCCAGCCTAGAAATTACAAGGGCCTTGGCAAGAAGTTGTGCAGCATGCTCTGTTTGGAAGGGCCTGATCCTCCTGATGTTGTGCAATGCAAACCTGCCTGATCGAGCTTTCTTTACAATATGGTCCTTGAAGGTCAGCTGGTCACCAAAGAATAATTTTTGATGAACCTAGCAGGATGATGAAATCGGGCTGTAGAGTTGGAGTGGCAGGCAAGATGAGAAGCTCAGTTATTGCCAGGTTGAGCTGCAGGTGATGATCCTTGATCCATGCCGAGATGCAGCTACTATTGGATTGTCTTGTTGAAATGAATGATAGAGCTGTGTGTCATCAGCATAGCAATGGTAGGAGAAGCCATGTGCTTGTATAATGGGTCCCAGTGATATAGTGTATATGGTGAAGAGGAGCGGTCCAAGAACTGATTCCTGAGGAAACCCTGTGACCAGTTGATGTTTTTTGGATACCTCTCCTACCCAGGAATCCCTGAAAGACCTACCTGTGAGATAAGATTCAAAGCAGTGGAGTGCAGATCAGGTGATGGTAGACAGGAGAATCTGATGATTCACAGTGTCAAAAGTGGCAGATAGATCCAGCAGAATAAGAACTGATGATTTGGAATCAGCTTTCGCAATCTGCAGGGCTATATTGATCGACAGTAAAGCAGTCTCAGTTGAAGGACCGCTTCTGAAACCTGAGTGGTTAAAGTTCAGTTGGTCATTCTGTGAAAGAAATAATGTAACTGTGTCTATAAAATGTGTGAACCAAATGGTCCATCCATTAGAATAACAAAGGAACAGCATTCCTCAGGAACGTCTTGAAGATTGCAGGATCTCCAGTGGGAAGGTCCTAACAGTATCTGTTGTTTCTAGCCCTTTTGTCTTCAGGTATAAAATTATATCCCACAGACAGAACTTTGGGAGAAGCTAGGATTCATACAAGGATTAAGATTGTTTGAAGGAAGACATGCTAACGTCACTATTGATGAACTGCTTCACTACCATCTTCAATAAATTATTTTCCCCACAAAAATTTTGGTCAAGCCTACTTAATTTTTTGTATTAGAGAAATCTAGTACATTGGTGAGCCACCCAAAAGACTGCTCAGCAAAAATACAGTAAAGATGATGATGATACATGGGGCAACATTTTAGGTTAGAAGGGGTAGTATGCACTGGCCTGTTTAGACAGATATTGTCTTGACAAGAAGTTAAAGTGGATCATAAAGTGTCAGTTGCTGTATTTACATCCAGAGATGAGAAATGGGTGGGTGAGGGAAGAGAGGATGACACTACAGAGGAAAGATGGAAGGGTGAAAGGGAGCGTAGGTTTTGCCTAAAAGTAACTGGTAGAGGAAGTGGTGGCACACAGGTAGTAATATGTAGGTTAAATGTAGTAAAGAAATGAGCAGAGATGTTGCCTGGTTTGTTAGTGCTTGTGGTAGTAAGCCATTTGAGATCGAATGAAGCTAGGAGTGGAAGTGGAAGTCTGCAGTGTAAGGCTTCTCCAGATAGATTTCAAAGTCACCAAAGACTACAAGTGGACTGCCATCCACAGAGAATGAAGACAGCAGCACATACAGCTTCTCTATAAAGGTGCCCAGTTGACCAGGAAGGCGATAAATCATTACAATATGGAGTTTAACAGGAGTTGTTACCATAATTGCATGAAACTCAAAATAATTTTTATTGCATAGGGAAGAGTGGGTTGAGTATTTCCAATTATTAGAAATGAGAAGACCAGTACCCTTCCAACCTGACGGAGGGTGTGAGAGAAAGGGAAGTTGTTAGAGAGAACAGCAGGGGTTGTGGAGTTTTCTGGACGAATCCAGGTCTCAGTCAAGCCCAAGATACTAAGAGCAGACTGAGAAGCAATGTCCAGCATGAAGTTTGTTGACAGCTGACTGACAATTCCAGAGAACCACAGCAGGTGCAACAGAAGAAGTGCAGATAGGACACAGGTTAGCAAGAGTGCCGTCTGCGTGTGATGTTAGAGCGTTGTTGAGAGAGAACAAGAATGTATTGGAAACACACTACCACCTACCTGACTCTGCCTGAGAGGTAAGGAAAAATACATAAAAAATTTTTTTATATATATCTCAGAAATATATGATAGTATTCTTGAAAACAATCTTTTAATGTATTATTGAATAAAATATTAGTTAATTATCAAAGAAAGGAAAAATGTATAGAAATAATATGGACTTAATGCTAATGTAAATGCTGTGATACTGTGATGCTCAGATACTGTGATTTCCTTCTCATATTGCTGATTTCACCATTAACTCTTCACCTGAACAGTTTATCGTTGTAATCCTTGACCATCAAAACATAGGGGTAGACATCACCTTTTCTGTGTTATCATGTTTGGTTCAGGAGATATGACACAAAATACATAATTTGGTTATGGCGGAAAGTAAAATGGTCACCATGGCAACCACGACATGTTTTTGCGATGGCTCCATTTCTGAAAATGTTCAGGGCCCAAACCTGTACAATTGTACCAAGTTTCATGCTTTTATTAAAAAGTGAACATATCACCTCAAATTTTGCACATATCACCTGGACTATTTTGGAAAAAGGATTTTTGAAAACCAAATCTTGTGTTTTACTGAGATTTTTTCTTAAATAATTTTCATATTGCATATCTTTCCTATTTAATTTTTTTGTTTTGAAAGTATGGGGAAGACAGGTAGAATGTACCAACAATCACATTTTAAAATATACACTTTTTGATACACCATAAAAATAACAGGCAGCCCATCTGAATTATATAACATTTAGTCTATCCATCTCATTGTAGCCTACCAAAATTTTATTAACAGTAGGAGTATCTTATTGTAGTCTTCAAATCTGGGTACCGTCTGTTACTAGTTGATATGATTCTATAGGGTCTTAATTAAAAGTCTATAACATACTTTGGTTAAAATTTCTCAATGGTAGTGTAAAAAACATCTTTTTAAATGTGTCAAAATCAGCTCTGTTTTTAGCAAGCCATTATAGTCCATGTTGCTTTAAATGCTAATGAGCTCTGCTGACCCCGCCCCTCTCTTCTGTGGGGTGACAAGCAGTACTGTTTACTTTACTGTTTACTACTACATTATTAGGAAAGGAGATTTGCAAAGATTCATAAAAAAGCCCTTATACTCACTTCTTCTGAAGGTGAGGCTGGATCACGAATGATTCGTGCGAACATAGCCGCATTTAGGCAGATTGGGGATCGGATTCACTTCAAAGTGAAAGTAATGTTAATCCACTGCGTCTTCAGCGGCTAAGATGTCGGGAGTAAATGACAACTGCTATATTCATTCATTACATCCAACAACAAAACACCTCAATCGCTTAATCTTAGACATCTTGTCTTCCCCTGCACTGGAGTCGACTCAATAGCGGACAGCTCTCAGCTCACTCAGGGTGGGTCTAAGGTAAGACGGTCTTGTCAATCAACTATCGTGGGAGCGGCCTGCGAAGAACTATTCTGACAGGAATCTCAGAACAACCTGATTTGAGAAAGGGGATTTTAAAATAGGGATTTAAAAACACTGGGTGGATTTTTATCATTATAGGATGGATGTGTACACACACTTCCAACACACATTTATGTTCAAACAACTTGAAAAGTGAATTCTGCATCTGATGACCCCTTTAAGCACGGTATATCTGGGGATTCCAGATCCCCAGACCATCGCTGGGTGATCTGGGGATCTCTCACTTGCTCTTCCTCTTCATCACTGGGTCTTTATTCCTGGGTTTGTGCAGGACAGTCAAGCTCATTCCCACCAGAGTTAGAAACCCGAATAAAAAGAACTACTGCAGTGAGGTTGGAAGCACAAAATTCTCTAGAATTTCACTGTATGGTGTAGCAGTGGTTTACGATTGGATTGGAATTACTGGAATAGCTAAACCCATTCTTTAAGAGTGGAAGTCTACATGCTTTTGGCTGTATAGAGTGCAGATGAGATCCTGCCTAGAGAAAACAAGAAAACACTTCTACTGTCAACATGCTTACGAAGACTAGTGAAGGTCTTTCCCCTTTGTTTTCCCAGTCTCGTACTCCTCAGAAGAAACAAACCCATCACAGATCCTATTTGAAGCAACTTTGTAGCACTTACAAGGCGTGTTGGTGAACAGGGTCATTCCCCAGAGAAGCAGCGGCTCAGTAGTTTCCACGGCACTGAGGATTCATAAATCAAACACTGGGCTGCGTAATATCATAAAGTACTCAGAGAGGCTTCCAGGGCTGCTGCTGCTGCGTATGTGTGTAATAAACTTAAGAAGCCAGTAGCAACAAACTACTGCAGCGGGTACAGACAGAAATGACCACAAAACACGAAGAAAAGCACAGGAGCGGTCTCTCAGAGCGCTGGGTCTCAACTGGTGGGTCGCAGGTCTGAGTTTGATCTGATGGGTCACAAATAGCAGGGAAAAACTATCGTAAATGCAAAAGAATAAAATGCAACTTGCTGTGTGCATCGTTAGGACACTTAAAAAAGAAAAAGAAATCTGTCTCTTATTTTTTCCTCTTGACATCAAAAGCAATATATCTGATATTTTGGATATTTGAATATTAATACAGTTTCTGACTTATCTTGTGTTTTTGCTACAATTATACTTGTGCATGCACAACATTTTAAATGAATGCTGTTTACAGCTGTTTCGGTGGTATTTTAATACTTTTGCTTGAATTTTCATGTTTACTTTTAAAAACCTTTTTTGTTTGTTTTTAAAAACTGCTGTTCTTTTATAAAATGCATGCTATTTTAATACTTTTGAATGCATTTTCATGTTTCATTTAACAAATCTCATGCATTTTTAAAAATGGTTTAATTCTTTGAGAAAAATCACTAAAAAGCATGCAAAAATATGCAAAATGTAAAATTTTGAAATGACCAAACACTTTTGGTCCTCACCTAATGTAAATCTAAAATCTGAGTCCTGAAACAAAACCATTTGAGAGCCACTGTCAGATACTCTTACTTTTAGTTAGTTCAGTGACATGCCGAGCACAAGTACTGGTTATTGACCCGTGGTGTGATTAATGAAGGCTGAGAGCTTGTATGCACAGATGAGTGGTGTCATTGGTCATCTCACCTCAGCTCTCAGTGTCTGTCTGCGCCGCTCATCTGACTGAACGATGCTTTTAATCCAGCAGGAGACCAAACCCGTCCGGCGTCTGATTCCATGAGGCTTCACAGTATTAAAATCCAACTCATGTGGTGAGACAGAAAACACTGAAGCGCTGCACGAGGACGATGGCGAGAGGAAAAGCCTCGGAAACAAACGTTTGCAGATAGAAAAAGCCCGTTTGGATTCCAGTGTGTCTCGCAGCTGCGCTCGGATGAAATCACGATGCAATTCACCTCATCCCCGAATGCTTGCGCTCTCTCTCACTCTCTCGCTCTCTCTCTCTCACTCTCTCTCACACACACACACACACACACACACACACACACACACACACGCACGCACACACTTTTCTTTTTTTTCTGTCTCTCTCCCCACATCTCCCTCTCTCTCTTTTCCTTTTTTTCTCTCTCTCCATTTCAATGCAATTTAGTGTGCTTTTATTGCCATGACATTTGTGTTGGCAATGCACCGCAAAATAAAACAAGTGCAAATGAAGTAAACAAGTTGGATTATTATTGTTTTATTATATGAATTGTTTAATATACAGTAAGTGTTTAATTATATAAATTAGATTTTAATTTTAAAAAAATCATAAATTATTTAAACATTTAATTTAATAAATTCTAATTTTTTAAAGATAAGCTTTTAGGTTTTAAGCTTTGGTCATGCAGCTTAAGATTTTAGAAGAGACAACAGCAAAGTAATCATTCTACAGTTTCCATTTTCATTAGTCTCTTTAGTTAATTCTGTTAATTAATGTTAATACATAGAAAATTGGTGTCTTTTATCATATTGCTGCTGCCGTCGTTTTTCTGCTATACCATAGGTCATGTCTAAAACCATTACTTGTTATATTATGCATTGTTTTATATTATATTATATTATTTTTATGTTTTATTATAAATACATTTTAATTAAATGATTAAAATATATATTTTATCTCCTCAGGTCACCTCATGGCTAATAATATATAATTAATATAATATAATATAATATGATATAATTTTTTTTAAATATATGATTTTTTTTTTTTTTTTACAATAAATATTATGTCTTCTGAGGTCACCTCAGGACCTCAGCAGATGAATGTAGAGCATTTCTCCTGTTGTCTATAATTAATTTGAATACCAAATGCACAGTGGTGCTCCATGAAAAGTAGTTTGATGGATCTATTGAGATCGGGGGGATTGGTTTGGTTATGAACATGAAATATTTAGAGGAAAGCAAAACAGTCAACGCAGCACTGATATTGACTTCATGCATTTATTTAGCTGGTCTGTCCGGGACTTCTATTTGGGATAAACAAACAATGCCATTGGGATTTTCCTTCAAGATTATTTAATAAAACTATTCATGTAGAGGTGTGATTTGGGCAGTAATTTCATAATTAAGCTTATGTGCATATGCATAATGAAGTTCACTAGACATCCCAGATTTTTTGGTTGAAATAGCATCCTGTAGTGCTGCTCTTAATATCTGTGCAATATTCAATGCAATGTATGCACATTTTCTGTGTGCACTCAGATGATGTAGTGCATGTGCCAGAGTGTGCGGCTCAAGCCAAAGCTCCCTGCGTGAGATGCAGTAGTTTGCTGATGTGGCTTCAGTTCGTGCTGTGCTAATGTTCTTCGTGTGTCTTCGGTTTCAGGATGAACCCAAAACATTCAGAAAACGAGGCGCAGCAAATGTTTGAATGATTTATTCATAATATTTTAGTATTATGACAGCGAGACAGATGTGCGGTGTGAAGTGTGTTTTCACTTCTTCATCTCCTCTGGTCAGAGTGTGTCTGCAGATACTGTCACGATCTGTGAGAGAAAGAGTTTGTGGTGTTATTATCTGTGTACTTTCTGTCCATTTGACTGTATTTCTTCATCCATCTTTCCTGTGTTTTACACCCTCGTCTCTCTTGTGTCACTCTTCTCTCTCTCTCGAAACTCATTCTTCTTTTAACTCGTTTTCCCTAGAGGAAAATCTAATGGCTCAGATATTGCTCTCTTGTGGCTCAGGAGATGTAATGTAGGTGTTTATTGAAGTTTCAACTGTTTCCTCTCAAATTTGCTTAGAAGAAATGAAAAAATTATGGAATTCAATAATTCCATTTCCACTAAAGAATTTTGGTTCTTTAACATTTTTATTTATTTATTTATTTTTTATATTTGATTAATATAATATAATAATTTAATATAATTTACTATTATAATTTCTATTAATACTTTAAATTAGCTTTTTATTTTTATTTTCTATATTATTTTAATACTTAAAAAAAAATATTTTTTTTTTTGTCATTTTATGCTTTTGTCACTTTAATTTTTTTTTTTTTTTTAGTTAAATAGATTAATTTTTGGTTCAGTTTTACTTTATTTTTTTTTTTTAGTACTTAACTCAAATTAACTTTTATTTGGTTACTTGCCACAGTAACATTTCCAAATTTTCATTTAGTATTTTATTTAATATTTGTTTTATTTCAATTAAATTTTCAATTTTTTCAATTAATTGAAAAAATACATTTTAGTTTTTGTTAACAATAACAATGCTTACTGACTCTCTCTCTCTCTCTCTCTCTCTCTTTGGTGCTGACATTGTATATATATATCTCCAGTAATTGCAGACCGCAGCTTCTCACTCAGGGCTTTGTTTATGCTAATAGGGCAGAGAGTGTCACAAATGGGCGGGACTTTCCCCCCTCGGTGACGTGAACAGCTCTTTCAGAGAGACTGTTCATGATTTATTGGTTTTTTTTTTTCTTTCAATTAGTTGGTGGATTTTTAACATGGCTGGTTGTTTTCACACACTGCAGCCACACAACTGTGTTCAAACACCTTATAAAAGTGATTTTTGCATAATAGGTCCCCTTTAAGAGTTTGAGATTGATTTGTGAATCTTTTTGACTGATTCTTTAAAAGAACTGGTTCTTAAGAGTCATTCTTTTGTGAATCAGACTACACTGATTGTCCTGAATGTTTGTTGTTGCTCATAACCAGCAAAAACATTGTAATAGAACAATTTTGTTATAGAACAAAATAAAATTAATGAATGTGGATTATGAAATGAAATGAATGTGGATCGAAGCTCAGATCTTGTGAGAAATATTGGAGTCCATATTGAGATTTCTGACGTTTGATTGCAGACTTTGGCATCTTGGCAAACCTGAGCACATTTTGACACGTCATTCAGACCTGTTCTGAAACTTTAGAGATTACACAAGAAAAAAAACATCTGTGAAGCAGGAGAATATTCAGCCAAACTTCTCAATTTAGTCTTGTTGCTTTCTAGGAGAAAGATATTAAAGCAATATTTTTGTGCTTTTTCTGTGTTCTACCCTCACCCGTGTTCTGTCTCTCTCTTCCCACTCTCTTCCTGTGCGTTCCTCTTTTCTCCTGCCAGCGTCTTTCAGACGTGTTGATCTATAAACAGCCTCTTTACCATTTCAAAGATGCACCTGAATATTTGGATCTGATGAATGTCGCCCAAAGCCGTAAACCTTCTCCACGAGCCGCCCTGCTGAACAGAGACGAGCGGGTTTATGTGGGTTACTGCTGGTTTAACTAGTGCATCAGAGTGTAGCCATGCTATTCATATCAAAACTTGAAGGTCCAGTGAAGCATATGATTTCCTTGTCACTAATGGCACCACATTGAATTGCAGAAATTGAAATGTGAGCAGTATTTACCTGAGCATAATGTGCTGCCATGATGTGTTAATGCTAAGGTGCTTTAGTGGTTGTTCATGTTTATTTGTTTTATTTTGTATATTTATCTATTCTGAACATGTGGACAAATGATCAAATGTGAAGTGAAATGATTTAAATTTCATATATTTGTGAGGCGATTCATTAATATGATGATGTGATTGTCTAAATTGTGATTACATAAAAATGCTTCTGACAGGGTTCAATTTAATATGTGAAAGTAAATGTATTTCTCAGTTCACCAGTCACAAAGCATTTGTGCAAAATTATTATTTTCATTCCATTATAATTCCTATTTCACAAATTCAGTATTTTTTTTCTCTCTGACAACTAATGTGGTGAAATTTCACAAATATGTAATTTCATCACAGGCCAATAGCATGTTATGACTCGTTCACACTAAGAACAATATATATAAAGATAATAACTATCGTCCACATCAGTACACTATAATGTTCTGTTTATTATAAGCGTGGGCTGCAGTTTTGTCATCTGACACTTTACAGTCCCCATAAAATCAAAATTGAAGTTTGTTTTTTAGTACGAATATGTTAGCCTTAAGGTTATCTATTAAGTAGTGTGGTCGAAAACAATAACAAAATTTGCATTTAAAAAATATACTGTAAGCATTCAAAACTTACAGGCTTTAACTTCCGCCAATATGGAGCAACGTTTTTGATGACGTCATCCTGCACTTTAGCTTCTCATCAAAATTTCTGTCCAATCAAATACTCTCTAGAATCTGAAGCTTCCCACACCGTACAATTAGAACGATTATTTAATTTAATTAAAAATAAAGTTCCTAATGTTGGGATCAGAAGGAAGGCAATGCAAACACTGTTTTCTGCAGCTTGGCACTGCACAGCGTCTTGTTGTCTTCAGAGCATCTTTATCATTTGGTTTCTGCGTAGACCTGCGCGTTCTCTCTCGTAAACACTTCTTGCGTGAATCGGTGGGCGGGGCTAAACAGGCAGCGATGTCGAAGCAGGCGTAGATTCTTCTTCTGCGGAGGTGGTGCTTATCCACATTATTACATCATAGAGTAGAACATTCCACAAGCTGTTGTTTTGGCAGACTGCCTTCAATATAAGCTGTTTTTAGACTAACAACAAAGTTCTGAGTTCTGAAACTTTCAGGATGTTTTTATAGTACAGCGTCAAAAGTTCAAGGGAATATTGGTTTCTCAGTTCATTACCCCTTTAAGAACGATAACTATAAAGAAGACAATATATGTGACCCTGGACCACAAAACCAGTCATAAGTCGCTGGGGTATATTTGTAGCAATAGCCAAAAATACATTGTATGGGTCAAAATTATCGATTTTTATTTTATGCCAAAAGTCATTCGAATATTAAGTAAAGATCATGTTCCATGAAGATATTTTGTAAATTTCTTACTGTAAATATATCAAAACTTAATTTTTGATTAGTAATATGCATTGCTAAGAACTTAATTTGGACAACTTTAAAGGCGATTTTCTCAATATTTAGATTTTTTTGCACCCTCAGATTCCAGATTTTCAAATAGTTGTATCTCAGACAAATATTTTCCGATCCTAACAAACCATACATCAATGGAAAGCTTATTTATTCAGCTTTCATATGATGTATACATCTGAATTTAGAAAAATTGACACTTAAGACTGGTTTTGTGGTCTAGGGTCACATATATTAGCCTTCACACCAACAGACAAAATAATTCAGTTTATTATCAGCATGTTTTATTGCCTGCTGCTTTAATCGCGATCTTTAAAGCAGATTGGATTTTCATTGTTTGTTTGTTTTTATCATTCATCAGCTGGAAAAGACGTGCTGAGAGTGATTCCAACGATATTATTTCTTTGTGCTGTTATCGACAGAGTAAGTTATATTTTAGTATAATCAAAATATTGTTATAGTTATTAATATTTAAAATTAGTTTATCTTTTTAATAATAGTTGAGTTTTGTCATTTTTATTAGTTTTTTTTTTTTTAAATGTCTGTATAGTTTTTATTAATTTTTATCTCAGTTTAAGTTATTCAAGTACATCAAGTTAAACTAAATGAAAGTGAGAAATGTTTTTGAAAATTTGCTGAAATCGTGGGTTTTTTTGTATTTCAGTTAACGTTTAGGCCTATTTTCATTTCAAGTAATTTTTTATGGTTTTAGTTAACTCTGCATAGAATAAAAAGGATGTTTTTTTTTTTTTTTAAATTGTTGGTTTTAAAAAATACGGTTATAACTGGTGGGGACTTTAGTGTGACATATGACACTTTTTAGAGCAAGAGGAAACACAGCCAAACGTTCTAACTCTGTGCTCCAGGCAAAATCACCAAACTCCATAAACCTATTCCAACGGACCGTGTGTGTGTGTGTGTGTGTGTGTGTGTGTGTGCACGCACATTTTTGTGACAGATGAGGACATAAATTTGCATAATGACAAGGGTATGACACAGGTATTACAAGGAGAAGGTAACTTTTCAGGACATTACCCCATGTCCCCACTTTTCAAAACGCTTATAAATCACACAGAATGGAGTGAATTGAAAATCTGAAATAGCAGAAAGTGTCCTGTAAGGGGTAGGGTTAGGTGTAGGGTTGGTGTAGGGCAATAACAAATACAGTTTGTACAGTATAAAAACCATTACGCCTATGGAGAGTCCCCACTTTTCACAAAAACAAATGTGTGTGTGTGTGTGTGTGTGTGTGTGCTGTGTGGACAGGTAGGTGTTTGTGAATCTATCTTTCACCTGTCTCACACAGTCTTCATTTTCCTTTCCTCTCCTCCATCATGATCTTTCCTCTCTTCCTCTCAGCATTAATGGAGAAATGGACGGAATGAGCGAGATGATGAGTGATGGTTATCTTCTCCGGAGTCCCCCCACGCCCGCATGCGTGTGTGTGTGTGTGTGTTAATGTGTGAGAGTGTTTGTCACAATGTGTTAAAAGCGTCTCTGGCACGCTCAGGTGCATGCGGTCCGTTCCAGCCTTGACTTTCGCCTTGAATCAGCAAAGCCCGCCATATTTTGGCAGACATGCCGCTGCAATAAAAGAAATAAATAGAACACACTGGCACCACAAATATTTTAAATGACAGCGGACGGTGCTTGTAAATTAGTGCGTCTCTGTGATTAATGAAATAGTTCATCCGCAAACGAAATCCAGTCATTCCAAACCCGCTTTTAATGCGTAAATAATGACTTGAGGTTTCCTTTTTGGGTGCACTATTCCCACTGACCTCTTTCCAGTCGAATCCCTGATCCCGTGGTGTAAAATCCGTTCCATTTCAGCTCATTTAGTCGATTCGCTTCCCCTCTTTGCAGTGTGGTACACTAATTTAATGGCTTACTGTGGGCCGTTTCTTCATATGCGTCTGCGGGTTTATGGGATCAATTTATTTGTTATGTACATGCGCTGGCAAGATAAACGCCTCTGTGCTCCGCCAATTTTGGCGGATAAATTGCAGCCGGGGAGCGAGATGGAACGGGAGGGGCGAATCTATGGGCTCGCGGGAAAAATAAAGGATGGCTTCCATTTGTGGTGTTCGCGGTGGTCCGAGATCAGCTGTTTGTTTCCATATCCTCCCGAGCGCTGACTCAGGATCAGTCGGAGTGATTTAGTGGCCACGCTCTGAGGAATGACTGAGCGCTCGGATCAGTTTTGTTTGCTTGGCAGAATGCAGTGAGGGATGGAAAAGCAGGCCCGGGATCAGATGTTAGGCTGATTTAGAGCTGAGAAGGCAGTGTTATACCTGGAAAGAGCTGTCCGTTTGCGTTCACATTCATCTCGGTAGCAGTAGTATGTGACCTGCAAGTCTTTGCTTTAGGAGCTGCGAACATCTTTAAAACATTTTGAAACATTACCGTTCAAAGGTTTGGAGCCAGTAACATTTGCGTTTGAAAAATGATT
This sequence comes from Onychostoma macrolepis, assembly GCF_012432095.1. Lineage (NCBI taxonomy): Eukaryota > Metazoa > Chordata > Actinopteri > Cypriniformes > Cyprinidae > Onychostoma > Onychostoma macrolepis. The sequence continues at coordinate 29,497,197 of NC_081174.1, forward strand.
TTATGTTATCCAAGGCTGCATTTATTTGATTAAAAATACAGTAAAATCTGTAATATTGTGAAATATTATTACAATTTAAAATAGCTGATTTTTAAAAAATATATATATATTGTAAAAAGTAATTTATTCCTGTGATCAAAACAGAATTTTCAGCATCATTACTCCAGTCTTCAGTGTCGCATGATCCTTCAGAAATCATTCTAATATGCTGTTTTTTATGTAAGCATTTTTATTTTTTCGAAATTTCAGTGAGAATTGTATTAACATTTATGCATTTGTCAGTAGTTGTCAATTAAGCTTCAAGATGGGTGATTGCATCTTAAAGAATGAAATGTAACCTTGATATGCATCAGGTATAAGCAAAAGCATCTCACTTTTAATAGTTTGCATGCTATTTTTTAAATGTTTCTTTCTTCTAAGCCCAATGAACTTGCATTTACATTTATTCATTTGATTTAAACAGGTGATCAAAGGTACAGGTACAGAAGAAATTGATTTTAAAATAGATTCAATCTTTCAAAAAGGAATAAGAAGTATTTTTAAATTCAAAAATAATATTTACAGCATTTACAGTAAATTTACAGTATTTCATGGGATTCAAACTCTTGACATCAGCATAGTTTCCTTCCCTAAAAATACTAAAACAATGGTTAAGGAAACCAAATCAAAGTCAACCCCATTATATTCGTCATTAAATTCTGTACGATTCTTTGCTGTCACTTGAGCTACAGAAGCATTTGCATCCATTCTAAAATAAGAGAATTTAAAGTATGATTTAAGCTAAAAGCTTTGTTCAAGGTTGATTTTGGTTTGTTTGAGTTTGCAAAGCAGGACTAAAATTAAAATGACTAGTTGAAAATAATGTATGCTAGAATTCTTTCCTGGCCATTTTTGCACATGCAGTTGGCAGATTGATTTTTTTGCTTGATGTTTTAGAAAAAATGCTACATTTAAATGTTTTGCTCGTTTTAACATATTTTTGAGCAGGTTGAGCCTCATGCGAGAGATGCAGAAGTGATTCTTAACATCCCCCCGTGTGTCTGTTGTCTGTTATCATCCCTTTCCTTGTATCGTTGCATCTGTCGAGAGTGGCACAATCGCTTCTGCTGCTTTGTTGAGGAACGCCTCTAAAAGCAAAACAGAGTTGTGTCAGGAAAAATACCGCTCACTGTGAGAAAATGCCACGTCTCACAGGTAACAGCCGTGTGCGATTGCTTTCAGCACAATCTCAGGCCCAGATGTCTTCCCCCAAGGTGTTTTTGAGCTCTTATACGAGCATGTGCTTTATTAGTCCGTCATTTCCATCCCAGACTCCAAATCTGCATTCGGAATCCAGTGAGCTTGAGAAATTTTAGTGCAGTCATAAAAACAAGCTCATTTTGATGAGGAAAAGTCACCTCATGCACTAATTCATGAGGAATATGATGTATAAACGTGTTTCAGCTGTAAATTGAGAAGGTTAATGGTATACTTCCAGTTTATGGAAGTCATTTTTGTAGTTTGCAGGACTGTTGCTTGAATTCATAATGTGAGATAAGCTTGTTGATGCTTGGATGTTCTAGACAGTTGCTAGGGTGTTATGAGTGATTGGTGGTTACCAAGTCAATTTTTCACCATGAATTTTGAAGTAGAAAAACTGTATTACAATTTTCTTGCAAATTCTTCTCCAATAATCTTTGTTTTATGTACACCAGTTAAAAAAAACAACAACAACAAAAAAAACAGTTTAATTGCTTACATTAACTAATATTAAGAACTGCTTTAGAAGTGTTTTTTACTGCTAGTTGATGTTAACTATGTAGCTTAGATCAATTAAATAATACTACTAAAATAATTTTAAAAAAGCGTGTAAAACAATTTTCAACATTTTTTAATTGCTATTAAAATTAGTAAATAATTACAAAGAACTGGCAAGTTACACATTTGAATTAAATATAACATTTTGAAGTATAATATTGTAGTATAATATTATATATGTTTTGTAATACTTCATGAAGATAACATGAAGTATTTTTGATTGTTAGTTCATGTTACTAATGCAATTAACTTAATGTTAACAAAAGTAATTTTATTGTAAAGTGTTGCATTTTTAATTTGAAACTTTGTCGTTTTTGAAATTGTAGTTTCTTGCAAATTGTGGTTCAAAAATCTGTTGTAATTTAAATTTTGGGAAGAAAAAAAAAACTGTATATTAGTAAATGTTAAAATTAAGATTAAGAAATGCTTTATAAGTGTGTAATTTTTAGTTCGTGTTAACAAATGGACCCTCATTGCATATTATATTTTGATTAATACAAAAAACCGGTGTAGAAATAATTTTCACTCAGTAAATTTCACAATTGATTACAAGTAAACAGCACATGACACATTGAATTAAACATCAATTTTGAAGTAGAGAGACTTTGTTTTATTCAAAGCTGTGGAGATGCTTAATTTGGCAAACACCACTAATTTCATTAAAAACAGTGGCTGTAAATGTGAAATCGGCACGTGGACATGCATGAGAGCTTGTGTTTTTAGTAAGACATACGCCGTAAAGTCTTTCTTTGTTGAATTGATTTCTGGTCTAATTCTCCCTCGGGCTGCAGGAACGAGCTGAACTCGACAGGAAGAGGAACAAACTCCAATGATATATTTACACCCCCTCCAAACACTGACCTTTTAATCTCACTGTTATTCTGTTGCCAAGGCGATGTGCCTGCAACCCTCTGAGGTCCGAACGGAGCCTTTGAGAAAATCCCAGCGCGTCCCGCCCACCGCTCACCGCTCAGCCGCCTTTGAGATGATTATGTGCCCGTTTGATCGAGTTTACCTGCCCAGACCTCACTGGAGGAGGACGAGAGACGCTTGAAATGGATTTTTATAGAGTATCGGCCTGCAAACGTGGGCGTTGATTGACAGCTGTACTCATAAAAAAATAAAGGTTCTTTATTGGCATCGATGGTTCTGTGAAGAAAATTTAACATAGTGTTAGGGTTCTGGACTCCGTGTTTTTTGTTTCTCCCCTGTCCATCCTGAGTTTCCTTATTTGGTTATTTTCCTGTTCTTGTTAAGTTCATTGATCACTCCTCACCTATTTCTGTTCTCCCTGATTACGTTCAATGTGTTTATAAGTCCTGAGTTCTCCCTGAGTCTTTGTCCGTTCACTCGTCCTTTTACGTTGTGCTTCCCGTCTGGCTATATTTGAAAGTGGATTTATTAAAACAAAGACCGTTTGTACTGCATCTCCTGTCTCCTGCGTTCTTCCCGCTACACACACCGCGACACATAGAAGGTCCTTTACAGTGAGAGAAAAAAGGTTAGATTATTAAAATGTTCTTCACATAAAGAAAAAAATTCTTATTTTAAGGACTGTTCACTGAAAGTAGGGTGGAAAACAGACAAAATCATAGAATCAGTCATAACAATGGAATTTACTGTATATCGTGGAATGATGCAGAATTTGTCTAATTTTTAATGAATAAACCAAAATTAGGTCAGAATCAAATAGTGCTATGGACTAGTGTCTGTGAACTTCTGTGAATGTCTTATTGCCATATAATATCATATATAAACAGAAACTTAAAAGGTCTTAATGGCAACCCATCAAAATAAAAGTTTGGTTTAACTTGAAGAAATTGTGACAAATATATCACTATTGTACAGTAGAATGTATGTCTCAAAGTAGTAATACTACTACTACTGTGTAGTAGTATTATTAATTGTAAGTTGTAATAATAACACTGCTTTCTCAAAGTAGTTGTAGTAGTAATAATAATAATAAAATTATTGTTAAAAGCTAAAATCACATAATTTTACATGGCTTAATTTTAACAGTAAACCTCTTTTGTGCAGCATTTTGTTCGCCCCCAGAAATGAAAGGGTTTGATTCAATTTGATTAAAAGATAAATTAAATAAACATTTTATGCTTTCTTTCTGAAAAAAAAAAATAAAAGAATTCATAGGGCCCTATTATTTTAAACAAATGAATAAATTAAGTTGTTTTTATAAATTTATTTAGACATGATTTTGATTAGTAAAATTTAATTAAACCAGAAAAATTTAAATGAAAAAAAAACTGACTTCAGGGACAAAAAAAAAAAAAAATCTAATTTGGGGAAAAACAGAACTGATTTGATAGAGCCATATGAAATGTTCTTTGGGGCACCAAAAATGGTCTTCTGTGGAATTATTGCAAAAAAACCCTTTTAAAATCTTGTAGTGTAATGGGCCAGAACTACCTGGTGTAGAGTTAAACATCTTTTCTTTCGATTTTGCAGAATAGGACTTAACAGTGGAGTTCTGGATATCTTCATTCAAATTCTCAGAGTTATGTTTAAAGCCTGTTAACAAGCTCTTGTCAAAGCTGGTGCAATCTTAAAAATAAAGGTGCTGCACGATGCCATAGAAGAACCTTTTTGTCTAAATGGTTCCATAAAGAACCTTTAACATCTGAAAAAACTTTCTGTTTCACAAAAGGCGAAAGAAGGATTCTTCAGATTATTAAAAGGTAAGAAAGAAATGGTTCTTTAAAGAACCTTTGACTGAATGGTTCTTTGTGGAAGCAAAAATGGTTATTCTATGGTATCGCTGTGAAGAACCTTTTAAGCACCTTTATTTTTAAGTGTGTGATAGTTCTACTCTTCTACATGATCTCTCTTCAAGGTTTTTGCTGTGATATAAATGTGATTGGTCTCAGAGCTGATTCAAGGCTTCAAACCTTGAATAAATCATATAAGGAAAAAAGCACCGCAGGCAATCCTGGCTTAAATATTATTATAAACTACATGTAGCTGAAATGCTTATTTATTCATGTTGAAAATATCCCTTATTTAAATGTTATTTCGGTCACACTTTATATTAGGTGGCCTTAATTACTATGTACTTACATAAAAAAATAAGTACAATGTACTTATTGTGTTCATTATATGTTGCAAAACACTTTTGCTGCTATTGAGGTGGGATACGGGTAAGGTTAGGGACAGGTTTGGTGGTATGGATAGGTTTAAGGGTGGGTTACGGTGTAAGGGATGGGTCAACAGTGTAATTATAAATGTAATTACAGAAATTAATTACAGATGTAATTACATATAGGTATTTTTAAAAACATAAGTACAATGTAAAAACATGTATGTACACAATAAGTGCATGGTACCAAATTATTAATTTAAATGTAAGCACATATTATAAAGTGAGACCATTATTTCTATCTACGCTCATGCTTAGAATGAAAACAAGGGACAAGTTTTACACACATAAAGGTCATTAGAGGAACATCATGAATCATGACTTGTTATTGTCTGTGTTCGTATATTTTGTTCATGACACTTTTATTGTCTTGCTTAACCTGGTTGATTCCTGCCCTCGTTTCCCGTTCACACCTGTGCCTTGTTTTCCTTTTCCTATTAGTCATTTTTTCAAATGTATATTTATAGTCTTTTATTTAGTAAAAAGAAAAGAAAAAAAATCGCCAAGAACTAAAACCATTTTTACTCCCACAACCTTTATTAGTTTCTTACACTCTTAAAAGTATACTTTCCAAAAGAGGGTTTTTTTGTAGTGATATTACAGAAGAAACTCAAAGAAGAAAAAGAAGACGACAAAAAAAAAAAAAACACTATTAATAGCCAATTTTTCTTAGTGTGAAAAACATTTTAATAATCTAAAGAACCATTTTCTATTATAAAGATGATTTTGTGATTTGGAAAGGTCAATACACTCTGAAAAAAAGTCATCAGTGGTTCCATGAAGAACTGTTAATATCCAACGGAAAATGTCCACTGTACAAAAGTTTGGTAACACTTTACTTAAAGTCTTTATGTATAATATATTATAGAGGGTAAATAAAGGGTATAATGCATTATAATTATTAATAATGTGTGTTGTAATACATTACATCGTGTAGTAAATAATTACAAATGAATTTAAAATGCGTAGTGTAAAAATGAATTGATAAGAGTTATAATGTATTAACTGTGGTTAAAATTATTCAGTGCATTATAAGGTGCATTAAAAGGCATAATTAATGCATTAAAACTAATTTTATAATGCATTATATGTAAAGGCTTTGAGTAAAGTGTTACCAGAAATTAAGCGCTAGTTCTGGCAGGTCACGTGAGTCAAGCTTGCATCAGCTGACTCTCAGCTGATCACATCTACCTATAGGAATATGACACCTATCACGGCATCCCTACATAAGCGCTATTCAGTATTATTCAGCAGCTTTTGCTTGCTCGGGAGCAATTACCCTCCTCCATCCCCAACTCCTCCATTCGCCACAGTCAGGACTTGGCTTCTGACATTCCTGTTGAATCAAGACTCCCTAATCTTGAGTAATGTGTTACACTAAATGTAATTAAGTACATTAATGATCTGCTTGGTTCTGTTCTGTTCTGTTAACCCTTGGGGGGTTATTATTATCGCTGCTCTCCCTGCTCATTCATGACAGGCTGCACGGATGGGCAGGGAGTTTTTGCCCAGAACATAATCATACCGCCAAACCAAACTGTATGCTAAGTGTCTATCATTTGATGATAGTGGTCCTGACAGAAGTTCTTGTAGATGATTAAAATGTTCTTCACACTAAGAAAAAGTCGGTTATTTTTTTCTGTTCACTGAAGCGCTCCTCGAGGAACCAAAATGGTTATTTTATGGCATCGGTGTAAAAATCCACTTCTGGATCCTTTATTTTTAAAAAGGTAAATGACCTTTATTTTTAAAAGGGTATAAGAACTTTTAATAGACCAAATAACCATTTTCCCACGACAAATAACCTTGTGTGCAATGAAAACTTTCCATGTTCTTAAAAATACTTTCCCAAAAAAATGCAGTTTTTGGTTCCTCAAGGAATGTTTTAGTGAATAGTTCTTGAAAGACCCATGTTCCCCTTCAGGAACTCGAGATGCATCGGAAAACGCTATGGGAACACCTTCAACATGACCACGCTCTCAATCACATGTGTAATCAGTCCAATGGAAGGGCGAGACGTCATGGGCGGGGTGACGTAGTGACCTGGAAGCTTAAAAGCATGTGCGGTGGAACCGGCGTCAGCTTTCTGTCATTCAGCAAGCACTCTGTGTGTGTGTCAGTTCATTCTCGTTTTGTGAGTCTTATTTGGTATTGTCTGTCTTTATGTATCATTATGTCCAAGGCCAAAGATAAGACCAAACACAAGGGCGATAGCAGATCGCGTTACAGGCTGTGTGTCCCTCCCTGCATTCTTAGAAAACATGTGTTAAAAATGACACAACCTGTGTTAAATTTTAACACATTAGTGGGTGAGTTCGTTTTTTATGGGTTAATTTTTACTCATTCATTGTGTTGATGATTTTAACACAATAAATGTGTCAGAAAGGTTATCACAAAGATGTGTAAACGTATTTAATTTAACACATTATGTGCTGTCCTGCACTACATACATTATGTTAAAAAAAACATACATTCGCTTTCGACAAAATGAATGGTAAAATCATTGGTTGTTTAGCTTATTTTCCAAATATTTATTATGATGAAATATCAACAATTACATTCATAGAACTGCAGAATATATATACAATTTTAAGCAATCAAAAAGGAAATGTCCAACACAGGACAAAAAAGTTATTTTCATCTCATTAGGTAACATGACACATAACCCCACTTTCATAATCATTCAGCCCCCCAACCTGTCTGAATGACTACAGGCCAGTAGCACTCACTTCAATCATCGCAAAGTGTTTTGAGAGAGTGGTGCTGGCCCAAATTCAGAGCAGCGTGCCAGACACTTTGGACCCCCTGCAGTATGCATACTGGACCAACAGGTCCAGCTCAGACGCCATTGCTGCTGCTCTCCATATTTCCCTCTCTCACCTGGAAGATAAAGACACCTACATCAGGCTGCTCTTTATTGACTACAGTTCTGCTTTCAACACAGTCATCCCCCATAAACTCACCCACAAACTGTTTGCACTTGGACTACACCCCACACTCTGCGACTGGCTCCTAGATTTCCTGACTGGTAGACCGCAGTCTGTCAGGATTGGAAATAGGACCTCAGACACCATCATAACAAACATTGGCACCCCACAGGGGTGTGTTCTCAGTCCCATCCTCTACACACTGTTCACACATGACTGCGTCGCCTCCCACAAGGACAACATCATTGTGAAGTTCGCTGACGACACTGCAGTGATAGGACGGATCACTGGTGGAGATGAAGCAGCCTACAGGAAGGAGGTGGCCAGTCTTATGACATGGTGTGAGGACAACAACCTCGCCCTCAACACGGACAAGACAAAGGAGATGATAGTGGACATGAGGAAGGAGAGGAGAACTCACCAGCCACTGTTTATCGGAGACCTTGAAGTGGAGAGGGTGAGCAGCTTTAAATACTTGGGGGTCCACATCAGCGAGGACCTCACCTGGACACTCAACACCACCCAGCTGGTTAAGAAAGCACAACAGCGGCTGTACTTCCTAAGAAGGCTGAGAAAGATTGGCATGTCACCTAAGATCCTCAGCAACTTCTACAGCTGTGTTGTTGAGAGCGTTTTGACCAGCTGCATCACCGTGTGGTATGGCAGCACTACAGTGAGGGACCGCAAACGTCTGCAGAGAGTGGTGAAGACTGCTGAGAAGATCATCAGGACTCCACTGCCCTCCCTGCAGACCATTTACCATCGCAGAGTTCACAGGAGAGCTGCCTCCATCCTTAAGGACCCCACCCACCCACAACATGGACTGTTCACACTCCTACCCTCAGGACGGAGGTACAGGAGTGTGAAATGTAGGACTTCCAGATTAAGGAACTCCTTCTTCCCCTCAGCCATTAGACTGTTAAACGGGTAGCCAATGAACACAGACTAGTCTCACATATCTCACAGAATATGTGGACTGAACTGCTACAGCTAAAATTTTGCACATTGCTAATGTTACTGCTGCTATTTCATATCAAGTATCTTCATCTTGACTTGCACATTATTAATGTTAAAGCTGCTGTTGTTATTATGTAGTTGCACTCAATTTGTTACAGACTACTGCACTACTGTTTTCTTTTTTCTTATTTATGTGTATTTTTCTTATTTATTGTTATTCTATTTAGGTGTATGTCTGTTTTTATTTTTACATAATTTGCACTTGTCTTGGCATTCAGTGTGGACTGCAAAGAAAGAATTTCATTGTACAGGGAAACTTGCTTTTCCTCACTGTGCATATGACAATAAATGTTTTGAATCCTTTGAATCCTTGAATAATCATTTCACTTTTTTTCCAAACTTTGCTGGATTGATGTACACTGGTGGCCAAAAGTATTTTGAAAGAAGTCTCTTTGATGCTCAAAAAATATTTCTTATTATCAGTGTCTGTACTCCTCCATCTTTTCCACAGCATAGGAGTAGAAATCATTATCAAAATAGCCTTTTAAAAGCCAACACAATGTTTTTGTCCACCTTTGGGAATAAATGAACTTCTCCAAAGACTGGATCCCGCTCAGAAGTTGACTGACAACATCAGAATGTTCCCTGGTCTGTATGCGTGTCCACAAACACAAATGTACTCAGTCCTTCAGTGGAGATCCCTGGTTCCAACACTATATTAAGACAGAGAGAGAGGAGACAATTCCACATTAGTGCCAATTTTTTTTTAACCTACATTTTTAAACCTTTTTTACTCTAACATAAGAATATACAGGTGCTGGTCGTATAATTAGAATATCATCAAAAAGTTGATTTATTTCACTAATTCCATTAAAAATGTGAAACTTGTATGTTATATTCATTCATTACACACAGACTGATATATTTGAAATGCTTATTTCTTTTAATTTTGATGATTAGAGCTTACAGCTCATGAAAGTCAAAAATCAGTATCTCAAAATATTAGAATATTACTTAAGACCAATACAAAGAAAGGATTTTTAGAAATCTTGGCCAACTGAAAAGTATGAAAATGAAAAGTATGAGCATGTACAGCACTCAATACTTAGTTGGGGCTCCTTTTGCCTGAATTACTGCAGCAATGCGGCGTGGCATGGAGTCGATCAGTCTGTGGCACTGCTCAGGTGTTATGAGAGCCCAGGTTGCTCTGATAGCGGCCTTCAGCTCATCTGCATTGTTGGGTCTGGTGTCTCTCATCTTCCTCTTCACAATACCCCACAGATTCTCTATGGAGTTCAGGTCAGGCGAGTTTGCTGGCCAATCAAGCACAGTAACACTATGGTCATTGAACCAGCTTTTGGTACCTTTGGCAGTGTGGGCAGGTGCCAAGTCCTGCTGGAAAATGAAATCAGCATCTCCATAAAGCTTGTCAACAGAAGGAAGCATGAAGTGCTCTAAAATTTCCTGGTAGATGGCTGCGTTGACTGTGGACTTCAGAAAACACAGTGGACCAACACCAGCAGATGACATGGCAGCCCAAATCATCACTGACTGTGGAAACTTCACACTGGACTTCAAGCAACATGGATTCTGTGCCTCTCCACTCTTCCTTCAGACTCTGGGACCTTGATTTCCAAATGAAATGTAAAATTTACTTTCATCTGAAAAGAGGACTTTGGACCACTGAGCAACAGTCCAGTTCTTTTTCTCCACAGCCCAGGTAAGATGCTTCTGACGTTGTCTCTGGTTCAGAAGTGGCTTGGTAGCCCTTTTCCTGAAGACGTCTGAGCGTGGTGACTCTTGATGCACTGACTCCAGCTTCAGTTCACTCCTTGTGAAGCTCTCCCAAGTGTTTGAATCGGCTTTGCTTGACTGTATTCTCAAGCATGCGGTCATCCCTGTTGCTTGTGCACCTTTCCCTACCTAAATTCTTCCTTCCAGTCAACTTTGCATTTAATATGCTTTGATACAGCACTCCGTAAACAGCCACACCTTTCAGTAATGACCTTCTGTGACTTACCCTCTTTGTGGAGGGTGTCAATGTTCGTCTTCTGGATCATTGCCAAGTCAGCAGTCTTCCCCATTATTGTGGTTTCAAAGAACAAGAGATACCCAGAATTTATACTGTAGGGATGGTCATTTATTCAAACTCAAATGTAAATATTCTAATATTTTGAGATACTGATTTTTGACTTTCATGAGCTGTAAGCTCTAATCATCAAAATTGAAAGAAATAAACATTTGAAATATATCAGTCTGTGTGTAATGAATGAATATAATATACAAGTTTCACTTTTTGAATGGAATTAGTGAAATAAATCAACTTTTTGATGATATTCTAATTATATGACCAGCACCTGTATATTTGTAAGTAACAGCTTGTCAATAACATACAAACAGTTCAGCTGAACTGTAAACTAAATTATGCCAGATTTAATTTCATTACTTACATATCCTAAATTCTGTCCAAAAATGCTGAGATCCATAGAGAGAAAGACTCCAATTCAGGATTTAGCCTTCAGCTTGTCTGCAGTGAAGGGGTAGCTGTTTGAGACAAAAACACACTAAGACACATGCAAGCAATCACTATGTGATGATCTTTCTCCTTCCTACAGTAGTTAACCCACCTGTGCGCTGATGTTAGGTACCTTCCTGGTCATGTGGGACTGCAATGGCAGAGAGTCTTCTGCCTAATGAAAGTTCAAAATAATGCTAAAATATAAACTTAAGTTTATAAACTAAAGAATGCTTGATTTGGTATAAATAAATGATTTAGTGTGAGTTTTATTGCAGTGCTTACCTGAATGGTGAACATAGATTGGTTCATTTGCTGTGTAATAAACATAATGTTAGACATCACTTATTTGATATAATGTTAGCAAATTTAGACTGTAAGCTACCTGGTCTGCACCAGTGGCTCCAAAGCACTTATAACATATTGCTAATCATTTCAGCAAACTTTTAAATACTTTAGACATGCCATTTCTTTATTGACAAAAACAGAGTAAAATACAGAGTCTAAAAGTGCGGTCATATTTACCACTTCTTGGTGAAATTTCGCGTGCTAAATTCAGTAATTTGTAAAGGTGTCTTCTCTCTCAGGAATTTCGAGTGAAAGTGAGAAAAGATTGTCTATTTGAAATCAGTTTTCAATGCGTTTTCGCCATGCTATCCAACAGAAAGCTGCTTGATTTACAGTACAGTTACATGACTAATGTGCTTCAGCTGACGTTATTGACAATGACCGGGTTTTTGCCCACAGAATTTCGCTGTTCCTGCACGTTTAAAACAGTATTAAAACAACAGCAGCAGGAAACATTGATTTTGTTAAATGCTGCTTTCAGGTTCCCCATATTTCCTCAGAAGAGGTGTATAATCATTCTCGGTGTGTATTTAGAGTAGTTTTGTGTTTTCAAGTGCATCGTCACGCTTGTATTTCTTTTATTTCTGTCTCTGTGTTATATTTCTGTGCTTGTGAAGTTGAGAAAGCCCAGCGCAGACACCGACAGTGACCCAGTTACCCTGAATTGTTGAACCTCGCTGAAGGCCTTATTCCTACACCCTGAGACTAAAGCTCTCAAGGAAGCCCATTCATCACGACTGGCACTGTGTTAATGTGATACATGATTTAGCCCATGGAAAAACACACAAGTTCTGTATTGAACACTAGTGAGGTGACTATAGTTAGACAGCATTGTAAGGCATCAAGACACGATCCTGACCCACTTTTGGCCATATTCTGAGGCAGTATTACAGCAAAATGCACCATAATGCATTGTGTCTTCACAACAATCATGTTGTTATTTTGCCAACATTAGAAACTTTTATTCAGCAAGGATGCATCAAATTGATCAAAAGTGACATTAAAGACATTTATAATATTACAAAGATTTCAGTTTCAAATAAATGCTTTTTTTTTTTTTTTTTTTTACTTTCTATTCATCAAAGAATCCTGAAAAATTGAATGTATCAAGGTTTTAGGGGTGTCCCCGACTAAGGATTTTCATAGTCGAATCGGAATTTTCGAATCTTGCCGATAGTCGACTGATAGTCGAATCATATATTTGGGGGCGGGGCAAAATACATTACCAAGAGTCAAGTCAGACATTAGACAGTCATAAATACTGACGTTAACACACAGGGAAAATGTGTAGTGGACGCCTCGCAGATACAAACGGAGTGAATAATGTTTTATGTTTTGATTAAAAGATAGTTAAATTCACAACATTTTTTACAATAGTGCTCTCATTATAACGTTATGTATATGACAGTTATTAATGTTCTGCATTTCTGTTTTGAGCTGCGCGCGCTTAATGACCAGTAGAATTAATCATTTGATAGAAGGTTTTTAATCAATGGGATTTAACTCATTTATCTCATATAAAATACGCTTCATTATTTATACAACATAACGTTAATATAACAACTTATAGGCTATATGCACAAAACGCCCCGATACATGAACGCGTCTGCGCGGCTCTGAACTCCTTTTGTGGACGCGTTCTTGACGCAACAACGTGCAGAAACACGGGAACTAAACTCTAAAAATTCACAGCGTTTTATTATAATAGTGTTCTTATTATAATGTTATGTGTATATGACAGTCCCAGTCATAGTTATTACTATTCTGCATAGTTGTTTGTCCTGCTCGCGCTGCGCACTGTAGAGATAATCAATGTTCAATAAAGCGCTTTACTGCAGCGACTCAACCAAATGCATCTTATAAGAGATAAATAATATATATCGTGTATATATAAACCGGCTGAAATGTTTTGAAATTACTTGTATCCTACCTGATCGAAAAAAAATCCAGTCTTTCACTCTGCGTCAGTTTGAGTCTTGTTAAAGTTTTAAATCCTTGCCGCCAAGATGCTCCTCTGTCGGTCAGGGATTATGGAAAATGAAACTTAAATCTATAGGGTGGTTGGATTTATTCACACACGTTAAAATATTTATTAAAGCTTTTTTTTTCTTTTCAGATTCTTATTTACAGCATTATCATAATAGGCTGTATATTAACTTATTGGGAGAAAACCTGTAGTTCTATGTGAAATCAGACATTGAGCACCCCCATATAGCCAAAATGGTATGATCATAACACTCCGCGAATATTCGACTGTGAGATTGGGAGTCGAATCAGGCTCCTCGAATCGAAGCATCGAATCGTCGACTATTCGGGGTCACCCCTACATGGTTTACACAAAAAATTAAAGCAGCACAACTGTTTTCAACATTGATGATAATCAGAAATGTTTCTTGAGCAAATCAGCATATTAGAATGATTTCTGAAGAATCATGTGACACTAAAGACTGGAGTAATGATGCTGAAAATTCAGCTTTGATCACAGGAATAAATTACATTTTACTATATATTCAGATAGCAAACAGTTAAAAATTATTTCTTTTTACTGTATTTTGGTCAAATAAATGCAGCTTTGGTGAGCATAAAAGACTTCTTTTAAAAACATTTAAAAATCTCACTGACCCCAAATGTTTATAATTTCACATAGGCGCCCAAAAATCGTCATATAAAAGGCCAAAAATTACACTTGATTGAGGGCTGTTGCATTATATTGAGCTGCATTATATTATTTTAAAACAAACAAACAAAAAAAAGTTTAAATAATGAAACAAAAATGTAAATAATATTTTTTTTAATTAATTTCTAATCAAATTCACTTATATTTTTTTGTTGTTGTTGTTGTTTTTAACATTTCAATGCAAAAAATAATAATAATTATACATTAGAAATGAAGAGATGGTACAATTGCATGTTGTTGTTTTTTCTCTCCCGTTTTTCCCCTCTACTTGTGATATTGCAATGCTGACTTTGGCCCGTGGGCCCTGCTGGTGTCTCTGATCTAATGCTATAATTAAATAATTTAATCAAATAATTACTTTACAATATAGTTAAAAAGCCATTTATTATTTGCATTGCAGATGATTTGCATGTTATATTTCAGAAATGCTTCTCTTCAAATCTCATATGAGGGGCTGTTTCAGTTAGAATGCTGTCTATTTAGGCTGTATGCATGAGGGCAGCTCAGTAGGATTTGGAACAGCTGCTGTTTTACTAAAAGAAACCTCAGTGTGCTAATTTTGTGAGGAGGTGTTTTACCTGAGTGTTGATGTGCAGAGTAAACAACGGGGAGGAGGAAAATAAAGTTGAAGTTGCCCAGAGCTGTGTGTGTGTGTGTGTGTGTGTGTGTGTGTTTTGCATGCTGTCTTGTGTCTTGAAGCTGTGGGCAGTTCTTCTTCCACCTATGAACTCAACAATCAGACTCCATCAGATCAGCCTGAAGGATTGAGAAGAGAAAGAACAATACGAAGAAAACGAGAGATGTAGCTACTATCAGTGCATTTCAGACCAGGCTATTTAACTGAAACAGAAACTGAAAAAAAAAAATTGTTACTTGAAATGAATGTATATATAAAACTATGTTTTATTTCAGCTAGTTGTGAAGTCAACATTTCTTCTTTTAATTGATTTAACTCAATGTAATAAAATAAATTAAATAAATAAATGAAATTAACTGTTAACATTCAATTGCATGTGATCAAACACTGTTTTGTGGGCAGTCAGTGCAGTTATAAACAATAATTCATTGCATCCAGCAACCGCAGAGTCTTTCCAGGAACGTCTGTCAGAACACATGAAGACTTGAGCGTCAAACTGCTGTTTCTGATCAGTTGCATCACGAATCTGAAGATGTAATGAAGCTCCTGTCTGTCTGCTGTTCTTCTCCAGACTGCTGCTGCATCACGCATGCTGTGACGCTGTCCAGAGTCCTTCATCACGTTCACACACACACACACACGCGCACACACACACACACACACACACACACACATACACACACACACTCACCTCCTTTGAAATCATTTCCGCTTTCTTGGAACCACAGTGATCACAGTGTCACAATGTTCTTCTGTTTACGTTGAGCGGGATGTCAGGTGACAAACGACATCATTTCACTCTTTGAACACATGCAGAAGAAGCTTTTATGGGTCATTACATCAGTTTCCTTAACATTTTCCCATAATGCACCTTGACAATGTAAACGCATCCTAAATGTAATGATTCCCTATAAAGTATTATTCACAAACTCGCATGCTTGTTAATGAAATATTTTGGCTTATTTGATGATGCTTCCAGCTGTCAGTAAGAGTGAAGGACTCCGCTTAACCATGTTTTTACTACGATGCCATTCATTCTGCAGATTTTGTGACTCTGGTGTTCTTGTGTGGTTGCTAGGGTGTACTTTCTTTCTGGTTTAAGGCAAAATAGTCCCCTCTGATTGTTCTGGTGTCTTGATATGTCACCAAGTATAGTTTTATTTTATTTATTTTATTTTATTTTATACGTGGTTAAAAATATTAAAGTCTGATCACTTAGTAAATTAGCGGCACACATGATATTCTACACTCTTAATGTCTTAACATCTGGTTTTATTTATTTATTTATTTTTGTCCACTTGGTTTAAAAGGCTGATCACTTAGGAAATCACGGGCACATCTGATATTCTGGACTCTCGAGATCTTAAAGTCTTGAATTATTTATTTTATTGTATTCATCCTCCACTAGGTGAAAAATTTTTCTTGTCTGGTCACATTGATCACTTCACTGAAGTTCTTCTGAAGATCTCCTCAGTTCTTTGGTTTGTTTGATTGATCAAATCCCTCAGCGTGAGTGTGACGCTGCTTTAACAAACACACTGATCAGGTTTGTTTGCTGGCCGTTTCGTCAGTCTGACCGTCTGATGTCTGACTGGTTTGAGTGATGAATTATGTTGGATCTGCTCTATGTGTGAGACAGGAGCTGCTGTAATGTTCATTTACTGTGGACTGAAGATGGATGGTGTCGTCAGGCGGATCTTCCTCCTCTGCATCTCTAATGTTCCTCTTATCAATCTCTCTGCGTCTCGTTCCTTCTTCCTGTTTTTCATTCTAGCACACAAACACACGCACAAACGCTCACACTCTCCCTAATGATACGATCAACATTAGTAATGTATCCTTACCATCAGTCATGTGCTCAATTCAGAGAATCACGGAAATGGGATATATAAAAATATAAAATTTACAGTCCATATACTATATATATATATATATACAATAACAATATATAATACATTTTATATATTTACATAAAAATGTTATTAATGTATGTAATTAAATGTATAATATTAAATAAGTAAATATTATATAATGATATTAATTTCAAATATATAACAATGTATTCAATATTTTTAAATATTACATAAAAATTATATTACATTAATTTGTTTAGAAACATTTATAAAACAGCTGTGCTACATTATATTCTTAGAAATATCTTGGAGTATATCATGGTATATGAATAGGTTAAATTGCGAGATGGAAGCAATGTTTTTATTTTTATTTTTTTTAACAATATTGTGAATAATTCATATAATTAGTTTTTAAATTAGGAATACTGGGAGCACCATTGGTAATGATGTTTGTAATTTTGTTACCAATAAAAAAAATGAACCTAATTGTGCAGTGATAAACAGAAATTTGATTAAAAAAATAAAACATGGTTTTGAATGTTTTTTTGTATCATTTAATTGAAAAAAAACACTTGTTAAAATGACTTTGCCTTTCCACCTCAGTCTCACAGCAGTGCTGGTGTAAATATGCGTTTGTTTGAATAATATTCCACGCAGGTAGCAGCTGATTTTCCACGCGCTGATTCCCGATTCCTGAAGTGTGTCTGCAGATTTGCTTCTCGAGTCGCTGCGCTCTGTCTCTGAGGGATTAAATGCAAAACCTGATTATGAATCAGCAGCTCTCATCTGAAGAACATCATGAAAACATTCCAGTCCTATTAATTTTAGCTTCAGCACCTCCAGGCTTCACCTTGAAACGGGTCGTCTGCATCTGACAAAAACTGATGCAACTCGCTTCAAGCCAGGATGTGTGTTTAGTAGTGCTGTTTACTAAGGGAAGCATCACTGGTACTGTTGCTTATGCTCAAGAGTCAGTGATTGGAACAAACCCATAATCATGGGACTGATTCATCAAACCATGCATCTGGTGAGGAGAGAGTTTTTATCTCACAATTGTTTATTTCGCACAGTTTGCACAGAGTTTGTTGCAGTTTTGTGCTTTTTTTTTTTTTTTTGCTTTCTTTTTGCAGTTCTGAGTTTGTGTCTAGCAGTTCTGTTTAATTCTCGAAATTCTTTCTATTTTGTAATTCTGAGTTTGTTGCAATTCAGAGTTTGTATCTCACAATTCTGAGTTTTTGTTGTTGTTACAATTCTGAGTTTATTGCAATTCTGCATTTATTTCGGAATTCTGCATTTATATCTCATATTATTTAGGTGTTTTGTTGCAATTTGGAGTTCATATCTCACAATTCCTCATTCGTCTTGCAATTCTGAGTTTATTTCTCGCAATTCTGTTATTTTCTCACAATTCCGAGTTTTTTCTTTCAGTTCTGAGTTTGTTGCAATTGTGAGGTTACATCTCACAATTCTGCATTTATTGCCAATAATTCTGTATTTTTGTCACAAATTGCAATTCTTAGTTTATATCTTGCATTTCTGTTTATTTCTTGCAATTCAGAAATCTTGACTTCAGCAGCACTTACATGCAGACTTTACAGTTTTATTCATATCTATATTCTGAAGGTTTTTAGAGGTTTATTTTCTGGCATTCGACAGCATTTTCTGAATTATGGACATTCAAAATGTAACTGTAATATGTCAACAAAATGAAACTACAATTGAAACAGTACAACTTACTTAACAGTGTATTTAATTTTTTGTTTACCCTACATGTTGTGTCTTGTCTTAATGCCATAACTGCCTTAAAGCAAGCACCACTTTTTCTTTATAAATAATAATTTTCTTCTGATTTTAAAGCTTTTAAATAATGAATATAGCTATAATTATTGATGTCTTTCTTTCTGTCTGGCCATTGAAGTGTTTGAGGTTTATGATCAAATAGATGCTTGCAACACACTGTTAAATTGCATTCAGTCCAGACGGCTGGATATCAAACCTCAGACGTCTGTGAGTCAATCAGGTTTGCTCTCGCTGTGGTCAGACGTGAGGCGCTTCATGTTCGTGACTCTCAGCATCATGTGATGTGAAAGTGACGTGAAGCACAGTAATGAAACACGCTGGCATATGGGTGTGTTTGTTTGTGCAGTTTGTTGTTTTTGGCCGGCGTGCTTGTAAACAACATTTGTTCTCTCTCTCACCAGTGCCAGCTTTTATACAATTAACATCACCTTGTTGATATTTGATGAGTATGAGCTTTATCACAGTTTAAATTTGTTGAATCCTCTTCCATTCATTCTTCACTGCTAAACATAGCCATAAGAAGCAAAAGAACAGGGGCCTGTACCATGATGGTAGATGAACAAATTCAGAGTTACAGGATTAGTTTTGAGTTGCTGATCATCAGTTTTCTTTGTCAACTCAGGCTTTGATCCTGAGTTTGTGGAGGTGTGCACATGAATGTGTGACATCACTGGCAAACAGCCAATCATAACACAGAGCAAGTGTGCTACACTTCTCGCAAGAGAGCCAGTGAGATTCAAAACTCTTTTGTTAAAGGTTAAGAGAATATGAGGAATTTAAGCACATTTCCACTAAAGTACTTGTCCATGAAAGAGGAAAAATAAAGGAAATTGTCTTGCTCTATCAGTGCAGTCACACTGAGGCCTTGCGTCAAAAGTGGGAGTGTCTTCCGGTTCGAAGTAAATAAGCGGGCCTGTCGGAGTTTCTCCGCGTGTCAGCGCCGCGGATCATTTCATATAGTTACCAGCTAACATAAACATTAAAGACTTGTAAAATAATTTTAGCTCAAAACACACTTTCAGACTGCAGCGAGTGTTTGAAATAACTTCTGTGTGAGATCCGATGTAACTTAGATTATCAACAAAGCAGAAATGTGCGATGCAAAAGACTGTGCACACATTACCATGGTAAACATAGTAAATACGACCGCCTGAAAAATCAGACAAGTGATGTATTTACATATTTTATCTGTCAATAAGTCTCCTCTCTTTATACCTGATGTTCATATATAGCTCCGCGTATGTCATAAATCATTAACCTAATTTTTGTTCGGGAGCTCCCTGTTTTTCTTACTGAAAATATAACAATGTATTGGGACTGGAGAAAGTGCTAAAGCTACTCATGGTCGTATTTTTAATGGAAAATGATAAGAAATGATCATTCTTTCTAAATGTGATGTAGACCTAAACTGTCTGTGACTACAAATAAATAGAAACAGACGCGACTGAATAATAGGTTGTGTGTGTCTTTCTTTTGTGAAATAACGGTAAATACCACTTTATTTCTGTATGACTAATTATCAATCCTGACACAAACTAATTAGTCAATGTAGCACTTATTATTGTAAAACAGGTCTGAGGTTATTAGCCCTACCCGGCCTGGCCCGGCCCGTTTAAAGCACTGTCTGGCTCCGACAGTGGTAAAGACCTGAAAAAATTTACCCTGCGTCCCAATGTGCATACTATCCACCCTGTCTGCCCTAAATAGTATTGAAAATTACTAATGTCACATAGAATTTAGGATGGTTAGTATGCACATTGGGACACAGGCTTAGCCTCTTCACACACAAAATACCATTGTTATACTACTTCCGCCACCTCACTGGAAGTTTTACCCGCATTCTTTTTTACAGTAGCGCCCCCAGAAACTTGTGGATAATGACCTTTAATTTGTAGGAAGAGGAACTGGAGGAGTGACGTTTTGTGTGTGTGTGTCAGACATGTGTCAATTTGCTCACATCTGATTGGTCCAATTTCAGTTTAAGATCTCTAAAGCCCGGTACACACCAAGCCGACGGTCGGCCGTCGGGCAGTTTTTGTTCGTCGGCCGACTAAGTTTTCTCAGTGTGTTCCGTGCCGTCAGCTGAAGTTGTTCCTCGTCGGCTTTTTTTCGGCCGATTCGACATGTTGAATCAGCATCGGAGCTCGTCAGTCAGTCGGGCCATCTGATTATTCTGATTGGCTGTTCAGCTGGCAAACCAGTGCACAAGAAAAGGTGCAGAACGGACGTGCTACTTGGCCGTCGGGTGTATATATATATAATTTATTCACTCTCATATTGTTCCAAACCTGAGTGTCCTTCTTCTGTTGAATACAAAATATGACATTTTGAAGAATGTTGGTAACCAAAAAGTTGCTGGTAGCCATTGTATTTTTTTTCTCATGCTGTGGAAGTCAATTGCAACCAGCAACTCTCCAAATCATTTTCAGATTACTGTACAGCTCTAATCCTGATCTACTTTTGATCTTGTATCCTTTTGCTCATGTATATATATGAATGAGATTCACACTAGGCTTCTCTGTGTCATACTGAGATCTGCTATATAAATCAGGAGGAATGTGTCATATGTCAGTATCAGTGAGATGCACAGGAGATGATAATATTAAAATAGACAATGCTATTTGGTGGAAAGGTTATGCTGTTTAGTTACACTACACTACACTACACTACACATACACTAGTATGGCTAGTTGCTCCCTAATATTGGATAAAACATGTTATTGTCATATGTCATTGTGTTGTTTGTTCATTTGGCATTTACTGTAAGTGTGAATGAGTTTCTATTCTACTGCACTGTATTTTTTTCTATGTAAACACATGCTAAAAGGATGTGTCTGACCATTGCAGCGCATTACAGGTCTTAAAGTGACACCAACCTAATATAACCCAATGCTATAATGTGCAGTGGAGAGATTGTGTTTTAAAGATGCCTTTAGAGCTCATTTTTATTATTATTCAGCTGCAGTTAAAGAGCAAAATGAGCTAAATGACTCAGAGAATTAACTAGATAGTCTGGAGGTTTGTGTGAGTCAGACAGAGAGGGCGAGTGTGTGTTTGTGCTGTGACACAAAGAGTGTATTCATCCGTTCAGACCTTCAAATGTGTGACTCATCCATTACATCTGCTATTATGTTCCAGTAGTGAGCTGCCTATCTAGACAACATCAGAGACTTCCAATATGAAGTATAAAGCAACATTAAAAAGTGCACCACAATCAGAATGACCAGAAATCTGATTAAAATTAATTCAATATTTGCTTATATTATGTTGGTTTATAGCATTCACTTTCGCATTCCCCCGAAAAACTTTGCTCTGAAAAGTTTAGTGAACAAAATAATATGAGGTGGGAGAGAAAACGTCCCAGGTTACGTATGTAACCATGGTTCCCCGAGGGAACAAGATGCTGCGTCGGAGAACGCTATATGAACACGTGTGTAATCTGTCCAATGGATGGGCGAGACGTCACGGGTGGGTGAAGTCAGAGACCAGGAAGCTTAAAAGCAAGTGCGGTGGAACTGGCATCAGCTTCTAGGAATGAAGCCGGAAGTATGGCTCCGAGACGCAGCGTCTCATTCCCTCAAGGAACCATGGTTACATACGTAACCTGGGACATTCCCCTTCAGGAACTTGAGCTGCATCGGAGAACACTATGGGAACAAAGTGCCCACGCCGCCAGACTTACAAATCCCTGCAGTGTGGATGGAACACAGCTAGGGCGAGAGAACAGAAGAGCCAGGAGTGGCTCGCATTTCTAGGCCATAGAACCTGACAAAGGTTAGGGGCGTGGACCATCCCGCAGCGTTGCAGATGTCCTGCATAGGAACACCTGCCAAAAAGGCCTTGGAGGCCGCCACACTTTGGGTCGAGTGAGCCTTGACCCCCAGAGACGAGGGGAGATCAGAGGACTCGTAAGCAATGCAAATGGCATCCACAATTCACCAACTGAGGGTCTGCTTAGAATAGTGATAGTGCCCCCCGCCTGTGAGAGGAGATCCCTCCTGACGGGAATCTCCCATGGAGAGTCATTGAGGAGAGAAATCAGTTCCGAGTACCATACTCGGCCCTGGGGCTACTAGCAGCAGACGGACCCCGTCCCGGCGCACTCTCTCCAGAACTCCCGGGAGCAGAGCGATCGGGGGAAAGGCGTACAGACGAAACCTCGGCCAAGTCTGTACCATAGTATCCAGCCCTAGTGGAGCTGGATGACTCAGAGAGAACCAGAGGGGACATTGCGATGTCTCCTGAGTCGCAAAGAGGTCCACCTGAGCCTGGCCAAACACTCTCAAGATCTGCTTCACCACCTCTGCTCCCACTTTAATATACCCAGGAATGTAGACGGCTCTCAGTGAGAGGAGTCTGTCCTGGGACCACAGGAGGATCTGGTGCACCAGCTTTGTACAAGGGGCGCGAACGCAGACCTCCCTGGTGGTTGATGTAAGAGACCACCACTGTGTTGTCAGTGCGCACCAACACATGACGATCTCTTAGGTCTGGGAAAAAGTGTTTCAGTGCTCGAAACACGGCCAGAATCTCCAGGCAGTTGATGTGCCACGTGAGATGGCGGCCGCTCTACAGACCGCGTGCAGGGTGGCCACTCATGACTGCTCCCCAACCGGTGAGGGACAAGTCCGTCGCTAGCGTTACACAGTGACAAAGAGCTCCCAGCACCGGACTCTGAGACAAGAGCCAAGGCTGTCTCCACATGTCTATGGCACGTAGGCATCGCCGCGTGACCTTGATCATGCGAAGCGGGTTTCCCCTCAGGGAGAACACCTTGGTCTTGAGCCACCACTGTAGGGCTCTCATGTACAGCAGGCCAATAGGTATCACGTTGGACGCAGCTGCCATCAGACCCAGCAGTCTCTGAAACTGCTTGACAGTGAGTGACACGCCTTCTCTCACTCTCTTGACTGATGTGATATATACGTGTCTGCAACGTGGTCGAATCCCACACCATGCCCAGATAAGTGGTTCTCTGTAATGGAGAAAGCACACTCTTCTTGGCGTTTAGTCTTAACCCCAGCTCTTACATTTACATTTACATTTACATTTAGTCATTTTGCAGACGCTTTTATCCAAAGCGACTTACAATTTGGGGAACACATGAAGCGATTCATCTTGAAGAGGCAATTCGACAAAGGAAGTGCTTGTAACACCAAGTCTCAGGCATTGTTTAAATAAGTACAAGCTAGCAAGGGAAGGAATAAGTAAGGAGAAAGATTTTTTATTTTTTATTTATTTATTTATTTTTTTATGTGTAGGTTGAAGTCAAGTAGTGTCGAAAGAGATGAGTTTTCAGCTGTTGCTTGAAGATTGACAGGGATCCAGTACTCCGAATATGGGTGGGAAGATCATTCCACCAGCCAGGAATGGTGAACGAGAATGTTCTGGAGAGTGATTTTGAGCCTCTTTGTGATGGTACCACGAGGCGTCGCTCACTAGCAGATCTCAGATTTCTGGAGGGGATGTAGATTCTTAATAGTGAGTGCATGTAGGCGGGTGCTGAGCCTGTGGTTGTTCTATGAGCAAGCATCAGTGTCTTGAACTTGATGCGAGCTGCGATTGGTAGCCAATGCAATGAGATAAAGAGAGGTGTAACATGGGCTCTTTTGGGTTCCTTGAAGACCAGTCGTGCCGCCGCATTCTGAATCATTTGTAGAGGTTTGACTGTGTTTGATGGAAGTCCAGCCAGAAGAGCATTGCAGTAGTCCAGCCTAGAAATGACAAGGGCCTGGACAAGAAGTTGTGCAGCATGCTCCGTCAGAAAGGGCCTGATCTTTCTGATGTTGTGTAGTGCAAACCTGCAAGATCGAGCAGTCTTTGCAATGTGGTCTTTGAAGGTCAGCTGGTCATCAAAGATTACACCAAGATTTCTGACCGAAGTTGATGGGGTAATTGTTGATGAACCTAACTGGATCGTGATGTCATGCTGTAGAGTTGGAGCGGCAGGAAAGACAAGAAGCTCAGTCTTTGCCAGGTTGAGCTGGAGGTGATGTTCTTTCATCCATGCTGAGATGTCTGCCAGGCAACCTGAGATCCTTGCAGCTACCGTTGGATCATCTGGTTGAAAAGAGATAGAGCTGTGTGTCATCAGCATAGCAGTGGTAGGAGAATCCATGTGCCTGTATGATGGGACCCAGTGATGTAGTGTATGTGGAGAAGAGGAGGGTCCAAGAACCGATCCCTGAGGAACCCCAGTGACCAGTGTATGTGCTTTGGATACCTCCCCTCCCCAGGCCACCCTGAAAGACCTACCAGTGAGATAGGATTCAAACCAGCGAAGTGGAATTCCAGCGATGCCCAGTGATGAGAGAGTGGAGAGGAGTATCTGATGATTGACAGTGTCAAAGCGGCAGATAGATCCAGCAGAATGAGGACTGATGATTTGGAATGGGCTTTTGCAATACGCAGGGCTTCAGTGACCGAGAGAAGTGCAGTCTCAGTTGAATGGCCACTCCTGAAACCTGACTGTTTAGCGTCCAGTTTGTTGTTCTGTGAAAGAAACAATGAGACCTGGTTGAAGACAACACGTTCAAGTGTTTTCGCTATAAATGGAAGGAGAGAGACAGGTCTATAGTTTTCTATAAGAGAAGTGTTTAATGTAGGTTTTTTGAGCAGTGGGGTTACCCGAGCCTGCTTGAACGCAGTGGGGAAGATGCCTGTGAGGAGGGATGTGTTGATGATGTGTGTGAGTGTCGGTAAGAGCGTGGGAGAGATTGCTTGCAGAAGGTGCGAGGGATTGGGTCAAGAGGACATGTTGTAGGATGGTTGGAGAGGAGAAGTTTGGATACTTCAGCCTCCGTCAGGGGACAGAAGGAGAAAATGGGAGGTTTAGCAGTGGAAGTGGTTGGTTGGGGTCCTGTGTGCGTGGAGGTGAGAACTGATCACTGATCGATCTAGTTTTGTCTGTAAAAAGTAGCAAAGTCATCAGCTGTAATAGAAGTGGTGGGAGGTGGTGGAGGGGACAGAGGAGAGAATTAAATGTTCTGAAGAGATTACGCATGTCTGGAGCGCTGTTGATCTTGTTGTGGAAATGTGAGGATTTGGCAGTGTGGACATCAGCAGAGAAAGATGAGAGCAGAGACTGATACCTACTCAGGTCCGACGGGTTGTTTGATTTGTGCCATTTTCTCTCTGCCGCTCTGAGTTTAGTCCGATGTTCACGAAGAACATCAGATAACCACGGGTTAGAAGGGGCAGTCCGTGCTGACCTAGAGGAGAGAGGACAAATGTCGTCTAGACAAGAAGTTAAGGTAGAGCATAAAGTTTCAGTAGCTGCGTTTACATCCAGAGATGAGAAATGGGTAGGTGAGGGAAGAGAGGAGGATACCACAGAGGAAAGATGGGAAGGAGAAAGGGAGCGCAGGTTTCGTCTAAAAGTAACCGGTAGGGGGGTTGGTGGCACACGGGTAGCAAAATGTAGTGTAAATGTAATGAAGAAATGGTCCGAGATATGTAGCGGTTGTACCAGAATGTTATCTGCAGTACAATTGCGTGTGTAAATTAAATCAAGTTGGTTGCCTGATTTGTGCGTGCTAGTAGTGGTAAGGCGATTGAGATCAAATGAAGCTAGTAGCGAGTGGAAGTCTGTAGCATAAGGCTTGTCTAGGTGAATGTTGAAATCACTAAAGACTAAGAGTGGAATGCCATCCTCCACAAAAGAGGACAACAACCCGTCCAGCTCCTCTAGGAAGGTGGCTAGAATTTGTCCAGGGGGACGGTAGATTACCACAATCTGGAGTTTTATCGAGCTGATACAGTAATGGCATGACATTCAAATGAGTTGTAATTGCAAAGGGTAGAGCGGGTTGAGTATTTCCAATTGTGTGAAACGAGCAGGCCAGTACCCCCACCCCGACCAACTTGACGCGAAGTATGAGAGAAAGAGAAATTAGTAGAGAGAGCAGCTGGGGTTGCTGAGTCTTCTGGACGAATCCAGGTCTCAGTCAAGCCCAAGATGCTGAGAGTGGATTTTAAAGAAAAGGCAGAAATGAAGTCAGCTTTGTTGACGGCTGACTGACAATTCCAGAGACCCACAGAGAAAGCCAGAGGTGTAGTGGAAGATGTAGAGATAGGGCGTAGGTTAGCAGTATTACGTTGCCGTCTGCGAGTGATGTTAGAGCGTGGCTGAGAGAGAACCGGAATGTTTTGGAGACACATGATAGAGGTAGAAGGAAAGAGGATAGGAGAGCAGAGTGAGGAAGGAAAAAGATACTTAAGTGTGTAGCTCGGTGTCGTTGCTCGGTTCAAGTCGCACAGGAAAAAGTCGCAGGTCTTTACACTCCTCGGTCTTCACACGAGGAGGCTGAACACGACGGCTGAACGCTTCCGCAGACGCTTCCGCGTCAGCGCACACACCTCAAACAAATACACAGTCTAGAGTGAAAAAAAAGCTGTGGTCGCTTTTAATTAGCACAACCACCAGCCAATCGCAGGGCAATGGCTCAAATCGAAACTAACACTTCGCACTTAAGTGCAGGAAAGGAGTTTAAGCTAAAGGGCAGTTATTATAATGATCAGTTAGTGCAATCAAAAATATAAACCACAACGAAAAAGCAGAATAGAAATAGGTAGGAAACGAACTATTCTTTCCTAGCAACAAGGAATTAATTTAAACAACAGAGCTAAGAATGAGTATTAAAACACTTACGCACTGCCGTCTGTGTCTTCTGGTGACTAATCGCCTAATAGCTCTTTCATGTGGGCGAGAACAACATGTCGATGTCGAATCGCCAACTGCTCTGATTGAGCTAGAATCAACCAGTCGTCGATATAGCTTAGTATGGAGTCACAAAGGAGCCAGAGCAGCATCCACACAGTTCGTGAAAGTATGGAGTGAGAGTGCAAGGCCGAAAGGAAGAACCCGGTATTGGTATGCTTTGCTCCCGAAAGCAAACCTCAGGAACTTCCTGTGAGAGGGAAGGATGGAGACGTGGAAGTATGCGTCTTTTAGATTGATCGTGACAAACCAGTACTCTGACCTGATCTGAGACACGACCTGTCTGAGTGTGAGCATCTTGAACTTCAGTCGCATGACTGAGCGGTTCAAATGACGCAGATCTAAAATGGAACGCAACCCTCCATCCCTCTTTGGAACTATGAAGTACCGGCTGTAGAACCCGGACTCTCTTTTGTGAGGAGGGACCACCTCGATGGCCTCCTTTCTCAAGAGAGTGTCTACGTCTTTTTCCATGACCAGAGCCTGCTCGGGGACCACCAGTTTGGGAATCACCCCATTGAAGGGCGGCAGAGCACCAAACTGAATGCGATAGCCTCGCTTTACAGTGCGCAGGACCCATTGAGACACATTTGGCAGTAGTTTCCACGCTGCCAAATAGTCTACTAAGGGAACCAGTCTCTCGAGACTGGATTCTGGTGTGCTTAAGAGCTGCTAGCTTGGTGCCCTGAAGTGGAGGACCGGCAGGGGATGGCAGAACCAGCTGCTCTAGAGACCCCAGAAGGGGGTGGCGAGCCTCTCAGCTCCGCTACGCTTCCAGGCGGAAGTAACTGAAAGAAGCACTTGCTGGAGACCGCTACGCCCTGGAACTCTGGCAGGGTTGGCAGACTGATCTCTTGAGGGCACTGAGGAGAGATGGACACCGTGTCATGAGGTGTAACCCGCTCTTCCCCAGAAGGGCCTGCTCTCATAAGCCCTGGGCCATGCCTGTCAGGGCTTCTTGGTCGAGGACTTCTTAGACTGAAGGACGGTCCGCAAATCAGGCTTAGCCTTTCGAAGCCCCTGACCCAGAGCGTTTGCCAACTCGGTCCCGACGCGGAGGAGCGCAAGTTCCTCTCCTTCATCCAGCTCTTTTAGTGTACCCCTTGCCCACCAGCACTGATGTTATGCACAGCGGCTTGGAGGGCAAGGTCGGAGCATTTAGAGACGATGTCGTGCCGGGGGACAGATAGCTCGCAAGCATCTGTTCCACCTGAGGCATCGCTCTTTATCCGTGCTCATTCAATCCCCCCACATTACCATAGTAATCAGAGGCGGGGATGAAGAGACGAGCCGAAAAGGGTCTAGCCCACAAGCCTGACACCTCGGCTTAGTTTGCAGAAAACGTTCATCTACCCTGAACAAAATTATAAACGCAACACTTTAGTTTTTGCCCCCATTTTTCATGAGCTGAACTCAGAGATCTAAGACTTTTTCTATGAACACAAAAGGCCTATTTCTCTCAAATATTGTTCACAAATCTGTCTAAATCTGTGTTAGTGAGCACTTCTCCTTTGCCGAGATAATCCATTCACCTCACAGGTGTGGCATATCAAGATACTGATTAGACAGCATGATTATTGCACAGGTGTGCCTTAGGCTGGCCACAATAAAATGCCACTCTAAAATGTGCAGTTTTATCACACAGCACAATGCCACAGATGTTGCAAGTTTTGAGTGAGTGTGCAATTGGCATGCTGACTGCAGGAATGTCCACCAGAACTGTTGCCCGTGAATCGAATGTTCATTTCTCTACCATAAGCCATCTCCAAAGGCGTTTCAGAGAATTTGGCAGTACATCCAACCGACCTCACAACCGCAGACCACTTGTAACCACACCAGCCCAGGACCTCCGCATCCAGCATCTTCACCTCCAAGATCGCCTTGAGACCAGCCACCCGGACAGCTGCTGCAACAATTGGTTTGCATAATCTATGAATTTCTGCACAAACTGTAAGAAACCGCCTCAGGGAAGCTCATCTGCATGCTCGTCGTCCTCATCGGGGTCTCGACCTGACTGCAGTTCGTCGTCGTAACCGGCTTGAGTGGGCAAATGCTCACATTCGATGGCGTCTGGCACTTTGGAGAGGTGTTCTCTTCACGGATGAATCCCGGTTTTCACTGTACAGGGCAGATGGCAGCGTGTATGGCGTCGTGTGGGTGAGCAGTTTGCTGATGTCAACGTTGTGGATCGAGTGGCCCATGGTGGCGGTGGGGTTATGGTATGGGTAGGCGTATGTTATGGACAACGAACACAGGTGCATTTTATTGATGGCATTTTGAATGAACAGAGATACCGTGATGAGATCCTGAGGCCCATTGTTATGCCATTCATCCACGACCATCACCTCATGTTGCAGCATGATAATGCACGGCCCCATGTTGCAAGGATCTGTGCACAATTCCTGGAAGCTGAAAACATCCCAGTTCTTGCATGGCCAGCATACTCACCGGACATGTCATGTTTGGGATGCTCTGGATCGGCCAACCTGATCTCACAGAATTCCGTGTAATGTTCACGGACTTAATTAACCCCGAATCTGTGGTGGCATCACGGAATCGCCGAAAATTCCGTGCTGGGCTCACAGAAGGCATCAGCCGTGGTCCATGCACGGATTCACTGGTTCAACACCAGCGCTGCATCGGACCACGTAAAAAGAATGACTCCGATGCAGTTATACTTTCACTGGAGTACCTGACCCCACCCCTACCCTAAACCTACCCAGTTCTGAACAATAATGATGACGATAAATTATCGCGTCGGCATATTGAAAGTGTTGAACCAGTGGATCCGTGCGTGGAGCACGGCTGATGCCTGTCACTGACTTACATTGGTTATCACTTCTGTGAGCCCATCACGGAATTTTCGGCGATTCCGTGATGCCACCACAGATTCGGAGGTAAATTAAGTCCGTGAACATTACACGGAATTCTGTGAGATCATGTTGGGATCGGCGTATACGACAGCGAGTTCCAGTTCCTGCCAATATCCAGCAATTTCGCACAGCCATTGAAGAGTCAAGTCAAGTCAAGTCACCTTTATTTATATAGCGCTTTCAACAATACAGATTGTGTCAAAGCACTTAACAGTATCAAACTGTAAGATAGAGTGTCAGTAATGTATAATGATAAGATTAAACACTCAATTTTCAGTTAAAGGCATTTCATTATTGAATTCAGAGATGTCATTGTCTAGCTCAGTTTAGTTTAAATAGTATCTGTGCAATCAAATCGGCGATAATCGCTAAAAATTAAGTGTCCCCAACTGAGCAAGCCAGAGGCGACAGCGGCAAGGAACCAAAACTCCCTCTGTGACAGAATGGAGAAAAAAAAAACCTTGGGAGAAACCAGGCTCAGTCGGGGGGCCAGTTCTCCTCTGGCCAGACGAAACCCGCAGTTCAAAAGTTTATATTTCTATTTTTTTTTTTTTTTTGCAATTTCTAACAATAATAGTATTATGTAGTTAGGTATTTTATTATATTTTAGTTAATTTGTTATATTTTTAGTTTTATTGTATTTTAATCGAGGTCATCACTGGGGATATGTCTCTGGGGCTCATCTCTTGGTGCTGATCCACCATCTGATCGGATATGAACTGAGAAACAGAATAGGAAAGAAACAGACAAATATTAGCGTAGATGCCATTCTACTTACGATGTAATGAGTACATCATGTGTTATGGGGAGTGTTCCCGGTTCCGGTTGATCTAACTAATGCAGCCTAAAAATCCTTTAACGGATTTGAATAATAGAAGCGTATTAGTGTGTTATGTGTAAGCCAGGCTAAAGAGATGGGTCTTTAATCTAGATTTAAACTGGCAGAGTGTGTCTGCCTCCCGAAGAGTATTAGGTAGATTGTTCCAGAGTTTGGGTGCTAAATAGGAAAAGGATCTGCCACCCGCAGTCGATTTTGATATTCTAGGTATTATCAAACGGCCAGAGTTTTGAGAACGCAGTGGACGTGGAGGACTATAGTGTGATAAGAGCTTGCTCAAGTACTGAGGAGCTAAGCCATTCAGGGCTTTATAAGTAATTAACAAGATTTTAAAATCTATCCGATGTTTGATAGGGAGCCAGTGCAGTGTTGACAGAACCGGGCTAATATGGTCATATTTCCTGGTTCTAGTAAGGACTCTAGCTGCTGCATTTTGGACCAACTGTAGTTTGTTGATCAAGCGTGCAGAACAACCACCCAATAAAGCATTACAATAGTCTAATCTTGAGGTCATAAACGCATGCATAAACTAACATTTCTGCATTTGATGTTGAGAGCATAGGTCGCAATTTAGATATGTTTTTGAGATGAAAAAACACAGTTTTACAGATGCTAGAAACATGGCTTTCAAATGAAAGATTGCTATCAAACAGCACACCTAGGTTCCTATCTGATGAAGAAGAATTGACAGAGCAGCCATCAAGTGTTAGATAGTGTTCTAGGTTATTACATGTGGGGTTTTTAGGTCCGATAATTAACACCTCTGTTTTTTTTTCAGAATTTAGCAGTAAAAAATTACTCGTCATCCAGTTTTTTATATCAACTATGCATTCCGTTAGTTTCTCAATTTGGTGCGTTTCACCGGGCCGTGAATAAATATAGAGCTGAGTATCATCAGCATAACAGTGAAAGCTAACACCATGTCTCCTGATAATATCTCCCAAGGGTAACATATAAAGCGTGAAAAGTAACGGCCCTAGTACTGAGCCTTGAGGTACTCCATACTGCACTTGTGATCGATATGATACCTCTTCATTCACTGCTACGAACTGATGGCGGTCAGATAAGTACGATTTGAACCATGCTAAGGCATTTCCACTAATGCCAACAAAGTTTTCTAGTCTATTAAAAAAATATTGTGGTCGATAGTGTCGAATGCAGCGCTAAGATCCAGTAGAACTAATAAAGAGATACAACCATGATCAGATGATAGAAGCAGGTCATTTGTAACTCTAATGAGAGCAGTCTCGGTGCTATGATACGATCTAAATCCTGACTGGAATTCCTCACAGATATAATTTTTCTCTAAGAAGGAATATAATTGTGAGGATACTACCTTTTCTAGTATCTTTGACAGAAAAGGGAGATTTGAGATCGGTCTGTAATTAACTAGATCTTTGGGGTCAAGTTGTGGTTTTTTAATGAGAGGCTTAATAACAGCCAATTTGACGGTTTTGGGGACATATCCTAATGACAATGATGAATTAATAATAGCCAAAAGAGGATCTATGACTTCTGGAAGCAGCTCTTTTAGTAGTTTAGATGGAATAGGGTCTAACATACATGTTGTTGGTTTAGATGATTTAACAAGTTTATACAATTCTTCCTCTCCTACAGTAGAGAATGAATGGAATTGTTCCTCTGGGGATCTATAGTGCGCTATCTGATGTGATACTGTAACTGACGGCTGCAAGGATACAATTTTATCTCTGATAGTATCGATCTTGGAAGTAAAGTAGTTCATAAAGTCATTACTGCTATGCTCTTGGGAAATGCCAACACCTGTTGATGCTTTATTTTTCGTTAATTTAGTCACTGTATTGAATAAATACTGAGGGTTATGTTTGTTTTCTTCTAGAAGAGACGAAAAGTAATCAGATTTAGCAGTTTTTAATGCTTTTCTGTAGGATAGGGTACTTTCCCGCCAAGCTATACGAAATACCTCTAGTTTAGTTTTTCTCCAGCTGCGCTCCATTTTCCGGGCTGCTCTCTTTAGGGCGCGAATGTGCTCATTATACCACGGTGTTGGACTCTTATCCATAATCTTCCTTAAGCGTAAAGGAGCAACCGTATCTAAAGTGCTAGAAAAGAGAGAGTCCATTGTTCCTGTTACATCATCAAGTTGTTCTGAGCTATTGGATATGCTGAGGAACTTAGATAAGTCAGGAAGATTATTTATAAAGCAGTCTTTTGTGGTAGAGGTAATGGTTCTACCATATTTGTAACAAGGAGGTGGCTTTACAGCTTTAGCTATATGGAATATACAGGAGACTAGATAATGATCTGAGATATCATCGCTCTGCTGCCAAATTTCAATGCCACTGACATCAATTCCATGTGACAGTATTAAATCTAGAGTATGATTTCGACAATGAGTAGGTCCTGACACGTGTTGTTTAACACCAATAGAGTTTAGAATGTCTATAAATGCTGATCTCAACTAATCTTTTTCATTATCAACATGGATATTAAAATCACCAACAATTAGGACTTATCTGCAGTCAGCACTAACTCCGATAGAAAATCAGCAAATTCTTTAATAAAGTCTGTATGGTGCCCTGGTGGCCTGTATACAGTAGCCAGTACAAACATCACAGGGGATTTATCATTAGTACTTGTTTCTTTGGATAATGTTATATGAAGCACCATTACTTCGAATGAATTATACTTGAAACCCGACCTCTGAGAGATACTGAAAATATTGCTATAAATTGTAGCAACACCTCCCCCTTTACCTTTTGGATGCGGTACATGTTTGTAACAGTAATCTTGGGGTGTAGACTCGCTTAAAGTAATGTAATCATCTGGTTTTAGCCAGGTTTCTGTAAAACAAAGCACATCTAGTTTATGTTCAGTGAACATATCATTTAAAAAAAGTGCTTTTGAAGAAAGGGATCTAATATTCAATAAGCCAAGCTTTATCATGTGTTAATCTATATTATATCGTTTTTTTATTTGTTGAACATCAATTAAATTGTTACTATTACTTTGGCTTGGATGTTTTCTGTATTTTCTAGTTCGGAGAACAGACACAGTCTCTATAATGTGATATCTAGGTGAAAAAGTTTCTATGTGCTGAGAGTTAACTGACTTCTGTGACGTGAGGCGGCTAGCAGACGATCGGTTTAGCCAGTCTGTCTGCTTCCTGACCTGGGCTCCAGTTAGTCAAGTACGAACTCTAAGACTATCTGCCATATTTCTAGAGAGAAGAGCGGCACCACCCCAGGAGGGATGAACACCATCTTTTTTCAACAGGTCAGGTCTGCCCCAAAAATTCTTCCAATTGTCTATAAAGCCTATGCTATTTTGCGGGCACCACTTAGACATCCAGCCATTGAGTGACAACAGTCTGCTATGAATTTCTCAAGAGGAGTGGACCAACATTCCACAGGCCACAATCAACAACCGGATCAACTCTATGCGAAGGAGATGTGTTGCACTGCGCGAGGCAAATGGTGGTCACAGCAGATACTTACTGGTTTTCAGACCCCCCCCAATACAGTAAAACTGCACATTTTAGAGTGGCCTTTTATTGTGGCCAGCCTGAGGCACACCTGTGCAATAATCATGCTGTTCAATCAGCATCTTGATATGCCACACCTGTGAGGTGGATGAAGTATCTCGGCAAAGGAGAAGTGCTCACTAACACAGATTTAGACAGATTTGTGAACAATATTTTAGAGAAATAGGCCTTTTGTGTACATAGAAAAAGTCTTAGATCTTTCAGTTCAGCTCATGAAAAATGGGGGCAAAAACAAAAGTGTCTTTTCTGCGGTTCAGCCTTTTTCTCGGCGGGCCAATTGATGTTCAACTTAGCCACAGCACGAGTAAACCACCTCCACTAGCTCCTCATATTGGGACGATTGAGGGTGCGAATCCTCGTTGACGCTCACCATGTCAACCTCCTTAGAGGAAGACAGGTGAAGATTCGAGCCGCGTCCCTGGGGGGAAGAAATCACAGAGCAGGCTTCCGATCCCAGAGAGCGGCTGCTGGATCTGGCGGGTGAGGAAGAAGATAGGGACTCGCCCGTCTCCATTTCCTCCACCAGATCCACCTGCGAACCCCACGAGTGCAGCCTCCGCCTCGCAAAAGAGAGCCTTCTGCGAGCGAAGTGCACGAAGTGAAAGGCCGCGTGACTCTCTCCCAAGCAGATCACACACAGACTGTGTGTATCCCCAGCAGTGATGTAACGTTTGCTGGGAGTAACACACAGCCTGTAGTGCGATCTGCTCTCGCCCAAGTGCTTAGTTTTCTCAGCACTTTTAGCCATCGTGGAGCTTATTTTGAGTGATTGTGTAAAGACAGACAACACTAAATAAGACACAACAGAGATCGACAGACACACACAGAGTAGTGGTTGCTGAAAGACAAAAAGCTGATGCCGGTTCCACCGCACATGCTTTTAAGCTTCCTGGTCTCTGACGCCACCCATCCATTGGACAGATTACACACGTGTTCAGAGCACGGTCACGCTGAAGGCATATAGCGTTCTCCAACGCAGCTCGAGTTCCTGAAGGGGAAACTATATTTCAGTGCTTTTGCGAGCAAACAAAGTTTCACAGGGAACGCTATAGTTTTGCATCAGAACAAATTGCAAGGGAACGCAGAGTTTGTTTGGGAATGTGATATTTTTGTGAGAGAATAAAGTTTCTTGGGGAACAACGTTTTTTGAGCAAATGTGAAGTTTTACAGAGTAACGTAATAGTTTTACAAGTCAACGTGAAGTTTTACAGGGGAACACAATAGTTTTATGAGCAAAAGAAAAGTTTTACAGGTGAATACAATAGTTTTACATGGGACTGCGATAGTTTTATGAGTGAACGTAAAAGTTGTACAGGCGAACACTACAGTTTTACAGTGGAATGAGTGAACGTTAAGTTTTATAAGGGAACGCAATAGCTTTACAAGCAAATGTAAAGCAGTGGAATGCAATACGAGCAAGCATGAAGTTTTACAGGGGAAAGCAATAGTTTTATGAGCGAACGTACATTTTACATGCAAAAGCAATAGTTTTACAGGGGAACGCAATATTTTTTCGAATGAATGTCAAGTTTTACAGGGGGGCATAAGAAATAGTCATACGGGCGAACGCAATAGTTTTACAGGGGAATGCAATAGTTTTACAAGCAAGCATAACGTTTTCCGTGTGAACATGAAGCTTTACAGAGAACGCATTAGTTTTACATGCAAATCTAAAGGTTTACAGGTTAATGTAATAGTTTTACAGATGAATGCAATAGTTTTATGATCAAATAGACATTTTACAGGCGAACGCAGCAGTTTTACAAGGGAACACAATAGATTTACGAGTGAACATAAAGTTTTAAAGGAGAGCATAATAGTTTTACAGGGGAACACAATAGTTTGATGAGCAAATCTGAAGTTTAAAGGAGAGTTTTATGAGTGAATGTGAAGTATTATATGGGAACACAATAGTTTTATGAGTGAATGTGAAGTTTTACAGGTGAATGAAATATTTTTGTGAGAGAATCCAACATTTCTCAGGCGAACACAAAGTTTCTCGGGAAAACACAATACAATACACAATAAATTATGTTTCCACCATCTCATATATTTTTTTCATCACCATGTCCCCTTAGGGGCTCTGTACTATGTAGACAGCGAGTCAGCTAACTATGTTTGGGAATAGAGCCACAGACGCCACATCCAGGACATCGTACAGTGGTGAATTATTGAAATGTACTGGACGAGTGTGAGGACAGCTGCCGTACGGAGAGTCTAGAGAACCACATCCACAGATATTATTGAAAAGATATAATTTAATACATCTGATTCACATAATAGGTCTGATTACACATGCTAAAAGCATAAAAGAGGTCATTTACATGCAGAGTAGTGTTCTTGAAAAATCAAAGGGTGGAAAATTGGTCATAAAAACTAAATAGTTTGAAGAAACTTTGACTAACATTATAAGAAAATGAATGCAGATGAATTTCTTTTATTTGTATAGCTTGTTTGAGTAACCCTGGTTCAATCTGCATGGTTTGTTTTCCACACTGAAGCACACAGAAGATCCTCCGGTCTGTCTGACAGTGAAGCGCAGAGGGAAGCGTCTCAGCATGAGGAAGATGCCAGAATACAACTGTGTCATCTCAAAGCAGACCTTTTGTGAGTATATGCCAAAAATAAAACATCCTCTCTTGTTGCCATTCCAGGAACAAACCAAGACGAGCTGACACAGACTGAAGCCTCACAGGGTGTTCAACTGCTGCGTTTGACTCTTTAAAATAGAGTTTTATACCAACAACACACTTTTTAGGCTGGAAACAACTGAATTGTACACTATAGTTCAAAAGTATGTTTTTTCTTATTAATATTTTTAATTTATTTATTTGGAAGGAATGTTTTTTTTTTTTTTTTTTTCAGCAAGGTTGCATTAACTTGATTAAAAGTGACAGTAAAGACATTACAAAAGATTTATTTTTCAGATAAATTCTGTGTTTTTAACTTTCTGTTCAACAGAGAATCCTGAAAAAAGTATCACAGTTTACACAAAAATATTAATATCCGTTTAACTGTTTTCAACATTGACAGTAAGAAGAAAATCAGTATATTGTTAATGATTTATAATTTTCATATTTTATTTTCATCATGATTTCTGAAGGATCATGTGACACTGAAGACTGGAGTAATGACTGCTGGAAAAATTAAGTATTGCATCACAGAAATAAATTACATTTTACAATTTATTCAAATAAAAATTTGTACTTAAAATGTTAACTGTATAACACAATTTTACTGTATTTTTTGATCAAATAAATTCAGCTTTGGTGAGTATGAGAGACTTCTTTCAAAAACATTTTAAAAATCTTTTGGCATTTTTGAAGTATTTACTTGAACATTTTGTTGAAATAATGTATATGTTAACTGAAATCAATTTTAAAAATGGTATTTTAATGAAGCTAGTTGCCAATGGAACTCAAAAGAATTTCAAGTTGAAATACTGAAATAAAAATGTATATTTTTATTTATTTTTTATTTTTTTTATAATTTATAATTTTTTTATTTTTTTAAGTGGAACCTAATTAAAAATATAAATAAAAACTTCAATTGTATACCATTGACACTGTAAGAACATTGATCAGAGTAAGTTATTAAAACACTTTTTGTCCTCAGAATAACATGCAATGCACAATAAGGCCAGAAACATGAATGAGGTAAATAGGGTTGTTGTTTTGATTTTTCCTCTGTAATATGTCTGAATAAGTTGGGAATGAAGCAGAAGTTCAGATGTCAGCGTGATTCAGAGATGTGGTGTTTCCCCTGTGGTGTCTGACGTCTGTCTGATGAATGATCTACAGATGATGCTGCTTTGACTCCAATCAGTCTTCTCTTCTGACACTAACGAGTTTCATTTGGACATATTCATAATGAGCATATTTTATCAGGATATATGGTATGTTCTGTGGAGAAATGGAAAAATGTAGCATTGTAACCTCAGTGTCATCCAAACTGGTACAGTTAACCACTGCTTTTGATGGCATGAGATTTAAACCCTCAAACCAATCTGTGTGTGTGTGTGTGTGTGTGTGTGTTAGTGTATACACACACACATATGAGCAATATCACATAAATAGACGCCATCTTTAATTAGACGTTATATTTATTAACAAACCGTATATTTGAAGTCTAAACAAGTATATTCGCACCTAAGAACTCTTAAAACAACATTCCGTGACACAAAAACAGTATTTTATTTTTCAAATTATAGTGGATTTGTGCATCTGCCATGACACTCGCTGTGAGAAATACAGCAACTTCAGCAAGCAACGTCTGAACAGTGAAACGGCTGTTAGAGTTCTGTTACCACATGAATATCACACTTTTATCAGCCAATCCCACTATGCGCGACGCATACGCGAGAGAAAACTGTTTATAACATTTTAAATATGGATATTTTTCTTACCAAAACGCATCGATTTGCTACAGGAGGCCTTTATTCACCCCTCGGAGCCATGTAAGGCACGTTTTATAATGGATGCGCACGCTTTATTTGACTACTTTTGAACTGTTGAACAAAAACACCCGCCTACTGCCATTCTAACGCTTGGAAGAGCCAGGATAATTTTTAATAAAACTCTGATCGGATTCGTCTGAAAGAAGAAAGTCATATACACCTAGGATGCTTTGAGGGTGAGTAAAACATGGGCTAATTTACATTGGGTAAACTAACCCTTTAAATATGCTAAATACAATGCTATTATAATTAACTAAAACTGAAACCAGAATTAAAATCATTAAAAAAAACATTTGCATTACTTAAATTAAATAAACGTTAACTGATATGAAATTTAAAAAAATAAATAAATAAAAAAAAAAAATATATATATATATATATATATATATATATATATAAAACACATTTCTAATTTTAATTTAGCTTGACGTAAAATATATAAAAAAACTTGAATAAAAATGTATTTAATACATAGCAATATATATAATAAAATACTAAAAAAGACAAACACACAAAACAAAATTACTACAACATTAACTAAAATATAAATGGAAAATATAAAATACAAACTCATTCAAAATATTAATAAAAACTAGTTAAAATAATTGCTGAATATTGCTGGTTCCACAGCTAGCTGTATTTTAACCATGTGTTCATACTTTTTAACTAAATAAATTGTTTTCACAATTAACAGATTTATGCTGATTCTAAACAATTTGAATAAATGCATTTTGAAAATATGATTATTTAAATGAAACAAAATAAATGCAAATATCGTAGTTAATAAACTATCATGCCATGTTTTTCTCTCTTTTTCCTGCTTTATTCATGAATGATTGACAAACATGCATCACATTAAGTTTTTTTTTAGTTTGTTCAAATGCATGGATCACATACTTTACTAAATAATCAGATGCACCATTTTCACCTGCTGCACTATTAAAAGAAGTGAAAAAATCCCACAGACACACGATGAAAGAAGGATCGTGTAAGTCTGTGTGAGGGTCACATAGAGTTTAGCACCACTCGTTTATTATGGTTTTACAATAGTAACAATCTATAGCAACTAGAGCTGTAGTTACTAAGTCAAATTGTTAAAGGGTTTAGCTGCAGAAAATCTGGCCCTCTTTATGTAGTCTGTTGTTAATGCCGAATAATGATCATGCCACATGCAGACAGACACACAGAAACATGACAGAAAACAAATGATCAGCTGTTGCTATAGTAACAGGGGTCGACGGGTAGCTGCCAACTATTGTACTTGCTGCCAGTGGAGAGGCTGCTGTGTGCATTTGGTTGAAAAGCTCTTCATTAATTAGTACAGGTTTACAAACTGACCATATTTTGGTTAACATTTTTAAATATGGTGATTTTTCATACTTTGCAAAAGGTTAATAGCACATTACATCACAAACATCAATTGCTGTCATGATTATACCTCATACCTGACTAAATAAGCAGGACCTATTAGTGTATAAAT
Source organism: Onychostoma macrolepis (assembly GCF_012432095.1). Lineage (NCBI taxonomy): Eukaryota > Metazoa > Chordata > Actinopteri > Cypriniformes > Cyprinidae > Onychostoma > Onychostoma macrolepis. Next base: position 29,537,748 of record NC_081174.1, read on the forward strand.
GTCAGATATTTTGGTAACAATAAGGTCTCATTTGCTAGTTAATGCATTACATTAATTAAATGAAAAGTTCACCCAAAAATGACAATTTTGAAAATTTCCTTCCCATCAGGCCAAGCAAGATGTAGAGTTGGTTTCTTCAACAGAACAGATTTGGAGAAAAGTAGCATTGCATCACTTGCTCACCAATGGATGCTCTGCAGTGAATGGGTGCCGTCAGAATCAAACAGCAGATAAAAACATCACAATAATCCACAAGCAACCCACACCACTCCAGTCCATCAGTTAATGTCTTGAGAAGCCAAAAGCTGTGTGTTTATAAGAGACAAACCAAGACGTTTTTTACCTTCAAACCTTAGTTTCTGGCCAAAATATGAGTCCATAATCCATAATGATGCTTCCTTGAGTCGAAAAGTCTGTCTCCTGTTGTCTCTCACATCAAAATCCACCCACATATGTGTTTAGAGCTGTTTTGGAGTGTTTTGGCTCATAATCAGTACTTGATCTGTGCAGATTTCTCTCCTGATTCAGATGAGATGACTTGTTCACTGGAGGAAGCAATGTTATGAAGTATAGCCTCATATATTGACCAGAAGCAATAGTTTAAAATTAAAGATGGCACCCATTCACTGCAGAGGATCCACTGGTGAGCAAGTGATGGAATGTAAAGAAACAACCTCATTTTCATCTGGGATGGCCTGAGGATGAATATATTTTAAGCAAATTTTCATTTCTGGGTGAACCATTCTATTAATGCATTAACTATAGCAATATAATTTTGTAGAATTTAATAATCTTTGTTAGTGTTAAATAATAAAAATGTTCGTGTTAGTTCACAGTGCATTAACTGTGTTAACAGATACAGCTATTGATCTTAAAATTGTATTAGTAAAGGAGAGATTAACATTAAGATTAAAGTATTGTAACCAATGTTAGCAAATGGAACTCTGTTACAAAGTGTACCAATATGTTCTTATCAGAGAATGCAAATTAAAAATAGTCAAGAGAATGAGTTTGTGTAAAGCTTCATTAAACTTACGCATTAAAATGAAAAGATCCCACAACACAAAGTCTAGATGATCAAAGAATTCACTGTGGTAAAGTTTATTACAAACGAGCAGAACTGAATCAGTGGCAGGAGTTCTTCAGGTTCTCACACAATTGAATCAGGAGCAATGGGATAAATAAATCATTGTGTGCGGCGTCTCCTCCTACACCTCTGTATCCAGTTACAGGTGATGGCTGCAAACAGAACAACCTTCATCTTTCCTTTGCACTCATTAAAACAAACATTTTTGTTTGTCTTTCCATCTACAGATAATCACATTGTGTTTCTGGAGCAGCTCAACAATCTCACGTGAAGTGCCATCATAAGTGTTTCTCTCGGTTTGGATACTGATGTAAATTGCAGTATGTACTTGAAGCAACGTATAATTTCCGTCTGACACATTTTGTGAACTCAGTGGTGCATAAAAAAGCAAGTTTGCATTGCTTTGGTTGCGTTGCATGTTGTGTGGAGTATGTTTTGGGCCTTAGGAAGAAATTGCTAACAAAAAGATTTTTTTTATATACATATATGCATATGTGGCAGGTAAAAGTTTGGAGTAATTAAGATTTTTAATGTTTTTGATCACAAATACAGTAAAATTTGTGAAATGTTATTACAGTTTAAAATAAAATGTATTCCTGCGAGTTAAAGCTGAATTTTCAGCATCGTTCCTCCAGTCTTCAGAGTCACATGATCCTTCAGAAATCATTCTAATATGCTGATTTGCTGCTCAAGAAACATTTCTAATTATGTTGAGAAGAGTTACGCTGTTTCATATTTTTAGGGAAACCGCTATTTGGCAATGATGCATTGATCTGATCAAACTGATCTCTTCATTAAAAAATCCTGCAAAACAAAGTGTATCACTGTTTCCACAAAAATATGAAGCAGCACGACTGTTTTCAACACTGATAATAATCAGAAATGTGTCTCGAGCAGCAAATCAGCGTATTAGAATGATTTCTGAAGGATCATGTGACACTGAAGACTGGAGTAATGATGCTGGAAATGCAGCTTTGCATCACAGAAATAAATTACATTTTAAAATGTATTTAAATAGAAAACAGTTCTTTTAAATTATAATAAAATTAAACACAGTGTTTTTTTTTTTTTAACTGTATTTTTTGATCCAGTAAATGCAGCTTTGGTGAGAATTAGAGAGTTCTTTGAAAAACATTAGAAATCTTAGCGAGCCCAAATCAAATAGTTGCGATGTCAATAGACAATTAAGGGTTGACTGGCTCTCCCACCGAAAGCTCATCAGAGAGCTGATAATTAGAACAAACTGAGCTTAAATGCTCACAAATGAAAGAGCCGATGACTGCAAACAGCAGGTCGAGGGCTTTAGTCAGCGACACGCTCCGAGAGACTCAGCAGTGAGCCAGAAAATAAGAGCTCTACTGAGGGCACGTCTGGAGCTGACCGATGTCTCCTTTGTGTTTAGATCAGTGTTATCTTACTCTAGTCAACATGCTATCATATTTTGAATTGGATTTTCAATTTAGTTTTCAATTTAATTTAAAGTTTTAGTAATTCTGTTGTGTTTTTGTTATTTTATTAGTTACTGGTCTTTAATATGTCTGTATATTTTTCATTATATTTTATATTTCATTTTCAGTTATTTTAGAACATGGAGATCAACTAAATTAAAATGAGAAATGGTGCCTTCATTGGCAGCTGAAATAAAATTAGTTTGCATTTTTACATTCTACTTTATTTCACTTAACATTAATTTTATTTCAAACAGTGCTGTCAAATAATTAATCGTGATTAATCGCATCCATAATAAAAGTTTTTGTTTACATAATATGTGTATGTGTACATTTATTGTGTATACATAAATACACACACATACAGTATTCAAAAATATTTACATGTATATATTTATATTCATATAATTTATATTATATATAAATATATTTAAAATATAAACATAACTTATTTTCTTAAATATATACATGCATGTGTGTGCATTTATATATACATAATAAATATACACAGTACACACACATATGTAAACAAAAACTTTTATTTTGGATGCAATTAATCGTTTGACAGCACTAATTTCAAATATTTTCATAAATCTTAGTTTGGCCCTGTTACAGACACTTTTTTCCTATGAAATAAAATATTTTTACTTACAAATCATGAATTAATTACTGTAGTATGAATTCGATTTGTTATATTTTTGAATAACCTTTGACCTTTGCATTATTCTTCTGATGTCTAACTGAACTCATCTTTTGTTTTTAACCAAATTTATAAGCTGTTGTAATGTTATATGTATATATTTTTTCTCTCATTTTCTATTGCTGAAGTCTAGTCTTGTGAAAATTTGAGGTGATGTGAAGTTTTGATGCTGAAAATACTGTAGATTGCAGTCATAGAAGTTGAATTTGAAATGTTATTATGAAAGGAAGTTGAATTCACTGAATTTCAAGAAGAAATTCAACACATCTTTTTCCCCCAAAGATGACAATTTTATTTCAAATGTAAGTTTTTTTTTTTTTTTTGCTGTTGTTAATGTAAGTAATTTTGTTATGCGTTTGTCATCTTTTTAAATATTACTATTTAGGTATATTTTATTGTTTATTTCGTCAAAACAGTGGTTAGGTTTTACAGTATATTGCCATTCATTAATTATGGACCATAACATAAAAATTAATATTGGTTTATTGGAATTGTAATATCAGTGTTGTTGTTGTTTTTTTAATAATACTAATTTGTACAGTTTTTTGTTTTATATATTTATTTATATATATATTATAGTTTTCTATATTACATAAATAAACAAACTATATAAAATATTTTATATTATATAAAAATAATTTTTCATTATGTATTATAGTTTATATCAATATTCTGAATTAGCTTTCATTTTAAATTTTAGTTTAAGTAAATTATTTGGTGTTTCTATCTATCTATCTATCTATCTATCTATCTATCTATCTATCTATCTATCTATCTATCTATCTATCTATCTATCTATCTATCTATCTATCTGTCTGTCTGTCTGTCTGTCTGTCTGTCTGTCTGTCTGTCTATCTATCTATCTGTCTGTCTGTCTGTCTGTCTGTCTGTCTATCTGTCTGTCTGTCTGTCTGTCTATCTATCTGTCTCTGTCTTTCTGTCTGTCTGTCTGTCTGTCTATCTGTCTGTTTCTGTCTGTCTGTCTGTCTCTGTCTTTCTGTCTGTCTGTCTGTCTCTGTCTGTCTATCTATCTGTCTGTCTGTCTGTCTGTCTGTCTGTCTATCTGTCTGTCTGTCTAGCTCTGTTTTTTTCTGTCTGTCTGTCTATCTGTCTGTCTGTCTGTCTGTCTGTCTATCTCTGTTTTTTCTGTCTGTCTGTCTGTCTGTCTTTCTATCTGTCTGTCTGTCTGTCTGTCTATCTGTCTGTCTGTCTGTCTGTCTGTCTGTCTGTCTGTCTATCTGTCTGTTTCTGTCTGTCTGTCTGTCTCTGTCTTTCTGTCTGTCTGTCTGTCTGTCTATCTATCTATCTGTCTGTCTGTCTGTCTGTCTATCTGTCTGTCTGTCTAGCTCTGTTTTTTTCTGTCTGTCTGTCTATCTGTCTGTCTGTCTGTCTGTCTGTCTATCTCTGTTTTTTCTGTCTGTCTGTCTGTCTGTCTGTCTGTCTGTCTTTCTATCTGTCTGTCTGTCTGTCTGTCTGTCTTTCTATCTGTCTGTCTGTCTGTCTTTAAGTTTGTATTGCAATCCTGCATCTTGTTTGCTACCTCAGTTCAACGGCCCTTGAAGTATGGTGTGATGGTGGGCACTTTGAGTGTAGGTGCTGTGTGTGTAAGTGTGTTTTGTGTGTGTCAGTGGCATTGCAACTTGTTTTTGCAGTCGAGGGTCTGTCAGATTGATGGTCATTGAGACAGGCAGAAATAGAGGGATAGAAAAACACAGGAACCAGAAGAATTGAGCTGTCAGTGTCATTTAGAGACCTGCTGTGTGTGTGTGTGTGTGTGTGTGTGTGTGTGTGTGTTTCAGCAGAAAGCTCATCTGTGTTTCTGCATATGCGTGTATCAGTGTGTCTCTTCCTCTGACACAGACAGATGATAGTCTGGCGGTGATGTTATTGGTCCTGTTGGATGGAGCACAGGTCACATACACACACACACACACACACACACATACACACACCGTCTGTCTCTCCATAATGCCTTCAGTTTCACATTCAGCTCTCAAAACCAAATTATACACAGATTAATGGAGTATGACATGTAGAACTGACTTATACATTATTTCCAAGCCGCATTGTAGCTGTCTGAATACATTAACTTGCTTATCTTTCTCAAATAAATATATAAATAACTAAACAAAGCTCATTTACAGAAATTTAGAAATGTATTTCATTCTATACTTTGCCATTTTTATAATTGCTTATTTATAATAATGTATATTATGCTTTTTGGTCTGAATTTGTTATCTTGCTTATTGTTCCCAAACAAATAAATTATTAATGAAATAAAGCTAAATTTGGTGACTGAAGCCTTTAAAGGGTTTCCCTAGAAAATTGAAATTTATTTTATTATATACCATATGTACTGTCATATTTTCATAATTGATAATAATTAATGTAATATCACATATGTTATATATCACTTTTTTGCAGTAAAAAGTAATAATGGCCTATTTCGAACATTTCATAAAGGAACGCTGAAATATTTTAATAAATAAATTATGGAATATAGAGTATTTTATATGAATAAATGTAAATTTTATATTTATTAACAAATATTCATTTATAATAAACTAATTAGGCTAAACTGTCATTGAAGGATTTCTTTATCGAAACTTTGAAGTATTAAATATTTAACAAATTAAATAATTTTTTTTATTCTGTAATTTTTAATATAAAATATAATTATAGGATAAATGATTTATAATTATTATATAATTCTAACTATATATGTATTATATGAATTATTATGAATTGCATCTTATATGAATCGTATATGATTTATTCATTCATATTTATTAATTTCCTTCTATGTTCTATGTATGTTGCTTTGGATAAAATTGTCTGCAAAATGCATAAATGTTAATTTTACATGATTTATATTTACATATCATTTATATGAATTTCTGAACTGTTATAAGAAAATCATGAAACTATTACACAACGCATGCTGTTAAAGAATGTTACGGTAATGATGTGGTAATGCTGTGTGCTGTGGGTTGAGTTTGGCATCAGATGTAGGTTTAATGCATTATTTATTGTGTAGACTGAAGCAGAAAGCAGATCTGTTCGTGTTCATCTCTCACTCATCAGTTATGAATGATGGACGGACAGTCTGTTCACCTACAGAAATCAATGCAAACTCAAAGAAACTACCAATACTAGATGAAAAGATGTACCGAAGCGTTCGGTCAATTGGTTTCCTCATAGTTTTATTCAGAAAGTGGAAAAGAACAACAGTGCTGCATATTTCATGCTCTGTGAGGAGACTGTTTCTTCTCTCATGATCCAGCCTGTAAAGTCAGGACAGAAGCAGACAGATTTACACAAATGTGACCCTGGACCACAAAACCAGTCTTAAGTCGCTGGGGTTTATTTGTAGCAATAGCCAAAAATACATTGTATGGGTCAAAATTATCCATTTTTCTTTTATGCCAAAAATCATTAGGATATTAAGTAAAGATCATGTTTCATGAAGATATTTTGTAAATTTATTACCGTAAATGTATCAAAACTTCATTTTTGATTAGTAATATGCATTGCTAAGAACTTCATTTGGACAACTTTAAAGGCGATTTTCTCAATATTTTGATTTTTTTGCACCCTCAGATTCCAGATTTTCAAATAGTTGTATCTCAGCCAAATATTGTCAGATCCTAACAATACATCCATACAACAACCATACATCAATTAAAAGCTTATTTATTCAGCTTTCAGATGATGTATAAATCTCAATTTCGAAAAATTGACACTCTATGACTGGTTTTGTTGTCCAGGGTCACAAATATGTCCAAAACTATAGTCTATATCATATTGATATTATCAAGAGTACAGTGTAAAATGGCTCTGATGTCCTTGTATTCGTGGCACATATATTTGGTGATTTTTGTTTTTATATTGTTGGTCTGACAGTGATGATCACTAGCAGTTTTCAGCTTTGTATTAATTGTCTGTTGAAATGAAATAGACCAAACAGTTTGAAATATTATTTATATTATCACATATTATTTACAAAACTTTCTATGATTATTTATGCATATATCTACACCATAATTATTTTTGCATGATCAGGGACGAGCATATAGTTACTTTTTCCTGATTATTTGACAGCTCAAAGAAATTCAATGCAGCAGATGCATTCTTCAAAATGAATTCAAAATGAGTTTTTTTCTACCTTTTTTTTTTCAAAATTCACAATTGATGACTTTAATTTATCTATGTGCCTATTTCTAGTCTTGGGGGTAATGCATTACAAGTAATGTGAGTTATGTAATCAGATTATTTTCCCAAGTAACTTGTAATGTATTACTGTTTAAATTACAGTAAAATATCTGAGTTACTTTTTCAAATACGTAACACCAGTTACTTTGTTTTCCCATGACTTGACTGACAGCGGTGGTGTTGCCATGTTGAGAGAAATCGGGAGTAAGTGTGAAGGCGTTGTGTGCGCTGTGTGAACATGACGTTACTGTAGTTCTAACATGCATTTACTCATCTCACCTGCACAAAAACGGATTCAGTATTCCTCAAAATGAATAAAAGCAATGAAATGCAAACTCAGAATACGATGCAAACCTGCAAACCTGCAAAAATATGCAAAAATGCATATGTTAAATAGCACAAATATCCTTTATGTATTTAATTCCATTTTATTAACCAGTGTCTTTGCTGCTGACCTTCGATGACACAATTAAACCATTCTAATAAGCAAAAATATATATATATATTTTTTTTTTTTTTTTGCTGAGGAGTGTTGAATTTTCTTCTCCTGTTTTTCATGCAATCCAGAATGGCAGCACAGCTGAAAGGTTTGTACAGATGTGAATTTACATTTCCTTTAGCTTAGTTCAGGCTTAATTGTTTCACTTTTGATGTGAAATGGCTTTCATATTTTGCCAAAATAAACATGCAAGCCCAGGCTAGATGAGAAAAAGTAATGCAAAAGTAATGTAATGCTTTTGAATTGTGAGATGTAAACTTGAAATTGTGGGGGAAGAACTCTCATAGAATTATGAGATTAAGAAATTGCAATTACCTTTTTATATTATATAGTTATAACTATAGAACTGTACTATATATATATATATATATATATATAGTACTATATTATATACAGTATATGTGTGACTGTGGGTTCAAGCCATATTGTTTCTTGAACTGAACCCTCATCATTAACTCATTAAACCTGTCTGACTTTCTTCTGTGCAACACAGTAGACGTATTTCTGGAGAATATCTTGTTCCCCAAGGTTTGCTCAAGATATACAGTATGTGAGTACACAAAAACATTCATTTATCTGATGTGTGTGAAGCTAATGCATTGAAACACTTAACATCATTCTTTCATCCTCTATCATTTATGATGATTTTCTTCAGTCTGATAATTTAGCTTTTTTTGTATTTGCATATGCAGTGATTAAATGTGACAAAATGACTAACTAAATGAAATTACATCCTTTGAGAGCTGAAGAGGTATTTATGCATGTTTATGAGGCATTTTAGCAGCACACTAGTATTATGCTGATTTTGTGTTGTTTTCCAATACAAATATCTAAACATTCATAAGTCAAGCTACGAGTAGCAAAATGTCTTCACATATTAAGCCTTGTTTTCCGAAAAACGTATCAAATTGAAGTGAGTTTAAAACAAGAACATATATCTCCCATTTAGTTTAGAAAAACGAAACAATTCAAGGCGAAATTATTTTCCTGACCCCTTTGTCAGATTTGTTTGTTTTAAGCAAAAACTCACTTCATTTTGCTATATTTATTTATGATATATAGAAAGCAATTTTGAGAAGCAAAACGATTTGAGATATTAAGCCTTGATTTTGATATATATATATATATTAAAGAAAATAAGTGAGTTTAAGCTTAAAACAAGAAAAAAATCTAGTTTAGAATTTAGTTAGAAAAATAAACATAATTCACAGAGAAGCAAGATTATTTTTCTATGGAAGCCCATTTCTGCCATGGGACTAAAAAACTAAAACAAAACAAACGTAATTGCTACAATTCAAACTTTGCTTCTCAAAATTGTGTTTATGTCTCACTATTCTGACTTTTTTTCTCAAAACTGCAACTTTATTCTCACAATTTTGAATTTATAGGTTTTCATACAATTCTGACTTTATTTATTTCTTGCAATTCTATCAAATTTTCTCTGAATTTTGAGATGTAAATGCACACTTGCAGGTTTTCAAGTCAAAATTGCGAGACAGAGTAATTCTGAGATAAAAATTAAAAAACTGCAACGTTTCCTTGTTTTAAGCAAAAGCTCATTTTTAATCATTTTTTAGTCCACAAGACTTGAAATGCAAAATTACTTAAGTCCTATTTTCTGAAAAATGTGTCAATATTAAGTGTTTTTTTTTTTTTTGCTTAAGTAGGAAAAATAATCTTGTGATTTTTTTTTTTTTTCTGAAACACTTGGCAGATATTTTTCTTGTTTTGAGCATAAACACACTTAATTTTGATATTTGTATTTGAAAACAAGAGGGTTTTTTTTGTTTTTTTTGCAGTGCATCATGAATCACCGATGCACTCTCATCCTTCAAATGAATATTTCCTGAAGAGCAGATGAAAATGTTCATGTGGCTGTGTCGAACTCTTAGAAAAGATTAAAAAGGGTCTCATAAATCAAGCTTTGATTGATCTTCTGAGATAAAAGACTCCATTGCACTGAAAACAATCTGTTGCTCTGGAAATCTAGTTTGGAGCGACACAAGGGTTAGTAAGTGGCGACAGAAGTCCAATTTTTGGATGAACGATCCTTCAATATTCTTTGAATCTTTTGCTTCAGATGGCATGTCTCAGTATGTGTGTTTGAGAGACAGATGAACACACAAACACTTATTGATCTCATCAGAGAGGCTGCTGAGAAAATCAGCGTGAGGCTTTGTTCGAGTGTCCTCAATAACGCTGCTATTCTCTCGCTCTCTCGTTCTCTAGATGTCAGGTTTTCCATTTTCCGAGTTGCAGAAGTGCTAGATAGGTGACAGAAGGATAAAATTAGAAAACACAGGCATTTATCATATGAGAGGAATGGCGTCATTCTCCCACGGGACGAGTCCTGACACACGCCGTCAGATGAGCAGTGTCTGATTGAGTGAAGATCAGTCATAGATCACGCTGAATCTCATCAAACCTGTCAGGAACATGTTCAGGTCATATTTCACATGCAAAATAATCAAAACATTTTTTTTTTTTCATACAGAAAACTGCCTATTTTCAGGACCATTAAGGCTTGTGTGTGTGTGTGTGTGTGTGTGTTTAAGACTCTTAAGCACATTTACCTCCCTTTTTTCCACTTGTCATGAATAATATATATATATATATATATATATATATATACACACATACACTCAAAGACATAATTAATGCCACCCTTATATTGATAAACACATAGAAAAAAAGATAAAAGAGCTCATATATATAATTCTTAGTTTGTCATCAGAATACATTTTTAAATACTTATTTTAAATGAAGAATTATTTAAATACATTTAATACTTAATTTATTTAAATATTATTTTTAATTATATATATATACAGTTTGTCCTGTAATCCATAATCTGTAATAATCCGTAATTTATACTATTTTAATCATTTTATGATAATTATTATTTTATGATAATGCATAATTATTTAAATAGAAGTAATAATTATTTTATTTAAATGTAATTTATATTTAAGTTTCAATCATTTAATTTATTTATTTTGTGACCCATATACAGTGTATATATATATATATACATATTGAAAATTAAAAAGCTCATATAATACTTAGTTTGTCCTCCTAATTTGTATTATCTTGAATGATCATCATTTTATTCAAATAATTGTTTAAAAAAAAAAAATTGATTTCATTTATTTAAATACAATTTGATTAATTTTCAATCATTTAATTTATCGAATGTGACCCATATATATATATTTATAAACAAATCAAAAATTAAAGTGTTCATACAGTATAATACTTAATAGTTTGTCCTTCTGAAGTGAATGAATAATTTTCTGAAAAGTGTTCTGAATATTTAGCATCTTTCACTGGCCATTTGTTTAAAATATAAAGAAATTATTTTCATTATTTTAGGAGATTCAGAGTCTGTTTTGTACCCTATTCATGGATGGGGCCTAATGAGAATCACCAAACAGAATAATGGGAGCTCTGGTAATGAGAACGAGACTTTTTTCATTATAGTAATGAGAATTTGGGAGGAAATGTGCCTTGTTGATGTGGAAAATAATGTTACAGTGTAACAAATAAAATCTTGATGGTATTACAATAGTCTGTATTTTCTTCATGCAAAATATAGTTTATATGTGTTTGTTTTCAGTTGATTTTGAGGTGAATGTGAGATTGATCCATACACACACACACAGGCTGAAGTGATTTCTATCTGGAGGATGAGAGCGGCTGAAATGGTCTCAGCGACTCATTGATAAATTGGCTCGTAGTGATGCTGCTGATCGTCGCCGCAGGGAACAAACACACCGCAATCAGATTCACACGGTCAGTCTGAGATGATTCAGGAGGAGCAGTGCTGTGATAAACACTGCCTCCATTTGAGAGAATTAAGAATCGCCCGAAGCCTTCGCTATCCAGCTGTACAGAAGTAGATGTTAACGTCCCCGATCTGCTGTTTCTCTTCTGTATCACCTCTGAAAGCCACATTAGATCAGTCTGAGCGCTTCCATTCTCTTACTCTTGCTGTTGGCAATTTCACTGTCCACACGATCCCACAGATATAATGAGAAATAAGAGTATATTGAGGGTGAAGTGTGTCATTTTTTGTGCCACTAGTGTCCAATAATGACTGTTTTCAAATGGGTTGGAGTCTATGATATTATTACTAAGGTGAGAGTGATTAATGTGTGGATGTCGGCATTATGGAAGGTAATGTCCTCTGAACATTTTATTTTGTATTATTTTGTTGTTTTATTTTAAATAAGTTATTTTTTGAAATATAGATTTTATTTTTTTATTTATTTATTTAAATATAATGAATATTTCCACCATTCTGAAATCATTTTTAATTTTATTGATTGATTATTTTCAACATTTATTTGAATTAATATCTAATAATCTATATTTAATATTACATTTTTAATCAAAATTATTTTAATTTTAAATCTTTTTTTTTTTTACGTGATTTGATTATTTAAATGTATCATTTTAAAATATAACTTTTTATAATTTAATTTTTTTCATGTTGAATAATTTATATTATCTTTATTAATTGTTTGTTTTAATTATTAAATAAATATATATTTAAATAATATATTTAATTTAATGTTCAATCATTTATTTTAATTTATCTTAATTTTTTTTACAGTTTTCCATTTGATTTAATTATTTAAATAAACCTATTAATAATTTTAAATATAACTTACTTTTTGAAATTTTATTTTAAGTCATTTAGTTTGATCATTTTTCTGTTACAGTTTGCTTCAATAGGAAACTTTGCGTGTTTTTCTGTTAGTTCAAGTTTCTCTAAGGACAAAGTGAAGACTTTTTCTTTTAAAGTAGTTAAAAACAGCAAGAGAGAAAAGTTTGTTTGGTGTCCTCATTGAACTTCATAACTAAATAAGGAAAAGATTTTACTTGTTTTGAGCAGAACTGCTTTTTTTCATCTTTGCAGTAAAAAAAAAAAAAAACTGTAAGTGCAAGTGCAAAAAAAAAACCCAAGCCAGCATTTTCCATTCTTATATCCCAAACCATTTCTTTCTGCAAACTTTAGATGACAGGCCTTTGGAGAGCCGGTGGATTTAGCCGAAACACGGAGCTGTTTCCTTATCCGGCTGAATTCCTCCTCGTATCAAGGTACATTTAAAGAGCCAGAGTCCCAGAGGTCCACTGTCAGGACGCCAGCAGGGGGACATTTCCCAGCATGCACTGCACAGTAACGCTCCCTAGCTGTCAGTCTCCGTGTTGAGTGACAGTATCTCATCGGGGGTGAGAAGAGCGTTTTTAACAGGTGCATTAATGCGTCCTGTGGCGTGGAGAGGAAAGCAGATCTTGAAAACAAAAGCGCTCAGAAAGGATCAGCGGGTGGGCGGATGAGAGGAGAGATACAGCTGTGCCCTCTTTCCACTGAGCAGCAGCAACTTATCATAAGTTAACTGTGAAGAAGAATTGAGCTGTATAATGTTACTGTCTGCTGTGACTTCCATCTAATGTCCTTCCTCTGCTTGTCTTTTAGGAGGTTTGCATGCTACAACTTTTGCTGCAGAGCCGCTGGTTTGTGACGAACGCCAGGCCAGACACAGGAAATGTCATTGGGATTATCTTTCATTGAAATTTGAAATTACACAAGAACCACAACAAAAAAAATTTTTTTTCAATATTAGTGAGAAATTTAATTTGAATGTATCATTGTATTAAATTTATAATAACATATAATCTGAAAATTACTAGTATTAACCTTACCCCATTGTAATGAATGGACTTGAATTTAATTCCTTTGAATCCATAACTCACGGTTGCGCAAAATCAGTCCAGATTTATGAAACTGACTTATTTATTTTTAACAAAACAACATAGAATAAAAAATAAATAAATAATTAATTAATTAATAAACTTTCACTTTCAGATGAAAAAAATTATCAGTTTTTTCATGCTGCAATGGTTCATCAATAGGCATACATATTCATGTTTACCAACAAAATTAAGTCCCAGGAGTGTGTGAGTTATAGAGAAAATGCTAAATATATGCATAAAGGCTAAATATATACCTGCTTGTTGGTGTATCCACCAATTACTATGAGCCCAGTCATCGCAAATCTCAAGATATCAAATATGGCTTCCCAGATAAAATGCTTTTTGATTATCTACAAAAGCACAAAAAAAAAAAAAATATATATATATATATATATATATATATATATATATAAAATTCATTTTTTTTTATTAACCTTAGTTTTAGGGTCCTGAATAGCACATAGCAAATAAAACAAAGTGAAATATTGACAAGAGTCTTCTAATTGTCAGCATTGTCAAATGAGTGCCTCAAAATTGGCAATTACTGTCATATCTGACTAATGTGTTAATATCTCATATTTATGACAGGCTGATATACAGTCAATTTAAGCTTATGATTTAAAACCGAAATTCTTACAGAATATTAGTATCCTTAGTCTTTTTATGGGTGTGATTGAGATGCCAATGTGACCCACCTCTAGAAAATTTCACTTTTCCCCAACTATAGTGGCCAATTCTGTAAATATTTTTACCCTGAGTTAAATCTGAACCATTTGGGCTTGAATTGAACATGTTTGTCTACGTATCCACCAATTTCTATGAGTCCAGCAATCACAATTCTCAAGATATCATGCTCTAAAATGGCTTCCTGAATAGGTTGCTTATGGCCTAAAAATAATTTATTTTTATTTTTTTACAAACCTTAGTTTCAGGTCCTGAATAGCACATAACATGAAATATTGAAAACATTTTCTGTGCTAAAAACATTTGTGGTTTGTTTTAAAATGTCCCATCCAATGTTAATCTCAAACCTCTGCCACTGGTGCATCCTGTTTTCCAAAGCAGTTCACACAAAAACACAACAAGAAAGGAATGTAACTCAAGTGAAATGTAAAGCTGTAATTTTCCTGCACCTCCAGATCATGTTATCTCAACCAGTAATTAAAGCTCACATTAGGAGTACAATGGCATTACACAGCTATGATAACGGACCATTAAAGAACCAATAAGCCAGAGTCTCTCTTCCTTCCTTTCTCTAGATTTACAACTGCAGCACGAGTATAAAAGTGAAAGTTCTCACCTTAAGTGAGTGATGAAATACGGCTAATGGAAACGGACATCGCGACAGGAGATTTACGGCATGTGCGAGTCTCGTTCGGTGGGACGGGAGCGATAATCCTGGTGACATTAACTGTGTCCGGCCTTGCATTCGGCAGCCGTTCATCACTGCAGGACGTCTAGAGCTGTCAGAGTGGATCTGTAGACGTGCCAGTGACCTTCAACACACACTAGTTTAATCAGAGTTCAGACGCACAGAGGTTGAAACCCACTGTGGCACATTATTCACAAAGCACCTGCAATTCAGTGCAAGATGCTAAATGCACTAGAGCTGCACTCTGAGCATTTAAACAGATTGTTTTCAGTACAAAAACGTCTCCTTTCTTTGCAAATGAGGCTCATTATAGCATGCAGCGTATTCACTGGAGCCATTTGCCTGGTGCATTTAGCTTTATCACAGAGTGTTGTGCAAATTGCATTCTACACTAATTGTGTTGTTTGTGTTTGTAACATTTTCAGAAGGCCCATGCAAATAAATGATGCTATTAGCAATCACAATTCATTTTGTCCTTTACAGAGGTACATTAGCTTGAGTATCACCGTTAGTACTATTGGCATCTGTTAATCACCAAGTTTTCCTCCTTTAGTAACACAGTTTTATTCACAAGTGTGTGTGTGTGTGTGTGTGTGTGTGTGTGTGTGTGTGTGTGTGATTCAAGGGGCGTAGTATACATTTAGTATAGGGACGCTAGGGATATGCCCCCTACCAATATCCAGCGACCACTAAATTGTCCCTAGCAATTATAAATATAATTTTCATTTAATTTTCAATCATTTTACTTAATTTTACGTATTTTAATTGTAAATTATTTTATTACATTTTAAATAATTGGTATAATTTTGAGTAATTTTTTTATGTAAATATAATTCATAAATAATGTTCAATCGTTTTATTTATTTTAATTATTTATTTTAATTTAATAAAATTTATTATTTATTTTATTACTGCAGTGGACATTTGTCTGAGGCTACATTAAAAATCTAGGATAATATAATGAAAATAAAGTTATAAAAATTTGGAAAATTACAAAAAAAATAAAAAAATAAAATAAACAGAAAATTATCTTTTTATTACAAATGGAAACTATTGTAGTTCACTTTTAAATGTATTTTTGAAGGTAAAGTGCACCATTTAATAAATAATGAAGCTCTCACATTAGATTTTCTCAATATCTCTTCAAATAGCTATTAAGATCGTGTTATTTATCATTACTAGACACTGAGTCCCTTAGTGCATGTTTTGAACTAAAAGACTCATGAATCAAATGCAGAGGTGCACGGAGTTGACAAGTGTCCATTAATCATATATCATGCCCAAAGTAATACATGGCCACAAATGACACATTTAACATGTGCTGTAATCTATTTTAAGTCATTAAATGTGCTTTAAATGAAGGTATCAGTGGTGCGGAATGAAATATTAATCGCAGTACGACACATACTGTGTGACTCTATTGTGTCCATGTGTAAATAAATGATGGCCGTTCACCTTTCCACTGGCACACACTGAAGTGAGTTTAAACCGTCCGTGACTGCTGGAAATGTCACACACACACACACACACACACACACACACACACACACACACATACACACTCAACTCGCTGCGATCGGATGAGCAGCACAGGAGAGACGCCAGTGTTTATCATGTTTGTCACTCTGGCTAAACTCACCGACTCAACCACTGAAATGTGAAATGAGCCAGTTGTGTGTCAGTCGAGGGAACAGAGGAAGAAAAGTCACAAATGATATCTGTAAGAACACTTTCAACTAGACAACAATGGAGATCAAACTGAGGGTTTCAAGTTTTCTGCTCCTCAGATTTTAATTTGAGCACATCAAATTCATCCAAAATCAAATGCTCTGCTCTCCACATTTA
The DNA here is from genome assembly GCF_012432095.1 of Onychostoma macrolepis. Lineage (NCBI taxonomy): Eukaryota > Metazoa > Chordata > Actinopteri > Cypriniformes > Cyprinidae > Onychostoma > Onychostoma macrolepis. Next base: position 29,554,671 of record NC_081174.1, read on the forward strand.
TTTATATAGCTTTATACTTTATGCAGCAACAACTTTTATTTCAGATATGTGATGTAATGTGTGTTTCAAATCTGAATGTGTGTTTGCAGTGGATTCTGGGGGATCTAATCAAAAAAAAAAAAAACACTGGCACACATTTCTGAGGAGGATTTCTGACCGAGATATTGAAGTTAAAGGTCTACGCATTCCAATGGTGAGTCTTCTTTATCACATCACTCATTGTTTGATATTATTGCTGTTATATTAATGTTAAATTACTGTTAAGTGGTAACAAGAAAATAGTTTCAGAGATGGAGTAACTTTTTATATTTTGTTAGATGAACAGTTGTTTTCTTCAGAATCATGTGCACTGATGATTAGTTCATAATAAGATCAGGAAAATGTTTTAAAAACACAAATGCAGTCAGTTTTGCACTATAAAAAAGGAATTGTTGAGAAAAAAAAATTCAATTCAACTTGATGCTATTGATGAAAACTGTCCATGTTTTGAATTTGTTTTGTTCACTAAATGCAAAAGGCCTCATTTAGCCAATAAATTCATTGAGGCAACTACAGATTTCTTGTTCAGTGTATTATCAATTAGTGACACAATAAACTGATTATTTTGGTAGCTATATATGCTGTAATTTTAGTAGCCACATACAGGTGCATCTCAGTAAATTAGAATGTCGTGGAAAAGTTCATTTATTTCAGTAATTCAAGTCTTTGGTACTTTTAATTGTGATGATTTTGGCTCACAAATTAGAATATGGTGACATGCCAATCAGCTAATCAACTTAAAACACCTGCAAAGGTTTCCCAAGCCTTCAAAATGGTCTCTCAGTTTGGTTCACTAGGCTACACAATCATGGGGAAGACTGCTGATCTGACAGTTGTCCAGAAGACAATCATTGACACCCTTCACAAGGAGGGTAAGCCACAAACATTCATTGCCAAAGAAGCTGGCTGTTCACAGAGTGCTGTATCCAAGCATGTTAACAGAAAGTTGAGTGGAAGGAAAAAGTGTGGAAGAAAAAGATGCACAACCAACCGAGAGAACCGCAGCCTTATGAGAATTGTCAAGCAAAATCAATTCAAGAATTTGGGTGAACTTCACAAGGAATGGACTGAGGCTGGGGTCAAGGCATCAAGAGCCGCCACACACAGACGTGTCAAGGAATTTGGCTACAGTTGTCGTATTCCTCTTGTTAAAGCACTCCTGAACCACAGACAACGTCAGAGGCGTCTTACCTGGGCTAAGGAGAAGAAGAACTGGACTGTTGCCCAGTGGTCCAAAGTCCTCTTTTCAGATGAGAGCAAGTTTTGTATTTCATTTGGAAACCAAGGTCCTAGAGTCTGGAGGAAGGCTGGAGAAGCTCATAGCCCAAGTTGCTTGAAGTCCAGTGTTAAGTTTCCACAGTCTGTGATGATTTGGGGTGCAATGTCATCTGCTGGTGTTGGTCCATTGTGTTTTTTGAAAACCAAAGAAAACCACTGCACCCGTTTACCAAGAAATTTTGGAGCACTTCATGCTTCCTTCTGCTGACCAGCTTTTTAAAGATGCTGATTTCATTTTCCAGCAGGATTTGGCACCTGCCCACACTGCCAAAAGCACCAAAAGTTGGTTAAATGACCATGGTGTTGGTGTGCTTGACTGGCCAGCAAACTCACCAGACCTGAACCCAATAGAGAACCTGGGCTTCCATACCACCATGCCACAAACTGATCACGGTTGCGTTTCCGAAACGCATCGTAAGCTTAAGTACATCGTACACCCATTGAAACCAATGGAGCTACGATCAACTTAGGCTTACGATGCTTTTGGGAAATGTAGCCCACCTCCATGTCACGCCGAATTGAGGCAGTAATTAAAGCAAAAGGAGCCCCTACCAAGTATTGAGTACATATACAGTAAATGAACATACTTTCCAGAAGTTCAACAATTCACTAAAAATGTTTTTTTTTATTGGTCTTATGAAGTATTCTAATTTGTTGAGATAGTGAATTGGTGGGTTTTTGTTAAATGTGAGCCTAAATCATCATAATTAAAAGAACCAAAGACTTAAACTACTTCAGTTTGTGTGCATTGCATTTATTTAATACACGAGTTTCACAATTTGAGCTGAATTACTGAAATAAATGAATTTTTTCACGACATTCTAATTTATTGAGATGCACCTGTATGTATATATCAACCATAAGAATGTTGACAATCAATAAATGTAAAATATGAGCTCTTAACATCACAGCACAACAAATAATTAGTAATAATGACAAAACAACATCAAAAATTTACACAAAAGTCATCAAACAGTGAAACAGAAATACTATAACACTAACTGCATTATTTATTCATGCTGCATTGCATGATGGGAACTCACAAACCCTTAACATTTTAGCAACATTGTTAAATTTCAAATTCTGTGTTCAGCAACTGTGCTTTGATTAGTTGTACATGGTTTTTATGTGCATGTAGTTTCAAGTAATTCACATTGCTTATTATTTGTGCCGTAAACTGGAAAATAAGCAGTTGTATATAAAAAATGTAAATGAAGAACACTATTCTTCTATGCAATTATCTTATGCAACACAAACACACACACACACACACACAAAACAAATGGAATGAATGATGATCTGTTCTTAATGTTATTAAAGCAAATGTAATCTTTCATTTTTCATTGAATGATTGTGAAGTGAGTGATGAGCAACCGTCAGGAAGAGCCAGTGTAAGTCTCTCTCTCTCTCTCGCTCTGTTGAGCTCAGCATCTTGAGTAATCGTGCAGAGACTTCATCCTCCGAACATCCACCGTCAGCCCTTCAGTGATGCTGCTCTTGTCCTGTTTCCACACCTCCCAAATCTATCCACTTCTAAAACCCCAGCAAACATCATCAGAGTCTCAGACCAGTGAAACTCATCATAAAGGTCAAATCCACTCTGTTGTCTTATTGTGAATGATTCAGCAAAAATCTGACCCAGCTGAACCTCTTAGACATAAAATATTTTCTTAATAGTGTAGCAACATATTTACATATCCACATTTCTATGATGATAGTCAATGGTCAAATGACATGCAAGTAAATGGATAAAATATACATTTTAATATTTAAATGAAATTAAGGGAGTTAATTGGTTAGCTGACGTTCAGGAGCAGGGCCACCCAAACGATCACCTGACTCCCCGAAACCTTCATATATCGGGCCACCTCATCCCGTACTGTTTGTCTCTTTCTCTCGAACCCACCCTTCCCTCCCTTTCTCATCCATTCAGCCAACCTTAGCCCACATTCTCTTCTTTCAGGTTGTATCGGGGGGGGGGGGAAGTGAACTATTATTATTGTTCTTCTTCTTATTATTATTATTAACTCTAATACGTATATATATATATATATATATATATATATATATATATACACACAGTATGTGTGTGTGTGAGTGATATATGATATTACTGTTGTAAATTACAGTTGTACTGCAATATTTATATTGACTGTATTTTATAATAATTATAACAATAATTTTATTTTACACAAGTTAAATGTTTATGTCTTAAATTCTTCACTCTTAAATGTTCAAACCCTCGAGCTTATAACATTTCAAGTCCTCAGACTTTTATTTTTGGCAGAAAAGCAGTGAAATGCTTCTGTCAACAAAAATGTTGAAAATGATGTAAATGTAAATCAAGAGAACCTAACGCATATAGGCCTGGTTTCACAGACAGGGCTTAGGCTAAACCAGGATTAGGCCATAGTTCAATTAGGACATTTAAGTAATTTTTATAAACATGCTTAGAAAAAAACATTACTAGGGTGCATCTTGAGACAAAACAAAGGCACTGATATATTTTATGATCAGTCAGTGCAAGATTATTTCAGTTGAAACAGTTCAGACTTACATTTTAGTCTAGGACTAGGCTTAAGCCTTGTCTGTGAAACCGGGGGATAGTGTTCCCAAATGCATGTTAAACTCGCAGCACATGCAGAGATGTATGAGTTGGTGAGAATCAACAACAATTTGGTAAACCCAGTAAAAACAGGTATAGTGAATGTGTCTATGTTGACTAATGTTTGTTTTCTTCTAGCATTTATTGTTTTAAGTGTCCCTGTCCACCTATTTATACTTTGCCCTAAAGCTATTTGTAAAAGTATTTACTTTTGAGAATAGTAGGCAAACTTTGCCTACTTCGCCAGTGTTCGATCATGTTGGTTGCTTTCTATTCTGATAACTTAGATTTTTTAATTTTTTTAAGTTTTGTGCAATATATATATATATATATATATATTAGGGGTGCCAACGTTAACGCGTTAACGCATGCGATTAATCTAAAAAATTTAACGCGTTTTTTTGGGCTACTTTTATAATGTACCACGGCCACCCAAGGTGTATATAGACAAATAAAAATTTAAATAGATCATTTTACTAATGTGTATTATACTTGGAATGTATCTCTGGCAACTTAAGAACGAAGAGGTGGTTGTAACATCAAACAACGTGAGTTTCAGCAGAACATACATGTTAAGGCTTTTACACAGCAGAAATAAACATGACAACAGCCACTATAGATTATATAAGATAATAAACACACGATTAAGATAGGATATTTGTATGTGATTTTCTTGAGATGAATGTCTACATCTGAAATGCTAATTTGTGCAGCTATATAAAAGGCTATAAATAGCATATTTTAACAACAGTATACGACCAAATTCCACATGTGATCGCAAGAGGGAGTTATTACTAACACTCGATGGTTGTTTGAAGTGAGTTCTGAGTAAAAGTGCACTATTAATCTAAATTAAATTAAAATTGTCTTATGAAGCATGATGCTAATATTAGCACTTGCAGAACAGGTCCAATTCTTCTTCATAATGCATTTTGTCATAATACTTCATTTAAGGTCGCAAGAATGTTTTGTTGTATTTATTTAGAAATACTTTTGATAATAGTTGGGTAAATGTATACTGGGATTGAAGCGATGTGGCTTGGTAAACGTTTTATTGCCAGTATAAAGGCTGATAATGGCTGAATAAAAACAAAAGAATAACGAAAAAAGAATAATAAGGATTATGTCTCATAGCTGGCGGAAGTGTGAAAGGTTCTGTTTCCTTAAACTAGTTTGTCATGCATTTCTTTATTTCAACACATTTACAGTTAAATCCTAGTATTTTAAATTTGTGATTAATCATAGACTGTGATTAACGCGATTAAATTTTTTAATCGATTGACAGCACTAATATATATATAAATTTTAGTTTCATGCTTATTATTTTTTGATCTGTGACTGCAATACTGTTCTTGAGTGGAGGAAGGGCCGATTTGCATATTCATGGTTCCCTGTATACTAAATGAGGTAAGGGTGTAAAGTTATATTCAAGCTATTTTAAGACATAAAGAAATTATTTTCACAGGATAAAACTGGATTATCAAAGATGAGTTTTAAGGGATAAATTGAGTGACGTCAGGAGGACTGTGAGGTTGAGCAGTGTGGTTTTGTGCTGTTCTGCCTTACAGCTTCACAAACCCTGAGATCCATCGATCTCCACCTGCTGTTCTGAGCCACTCTTTCACTTCTGAATCCTCTGGTTCAGTTCTGCTCCTGCTGAAGAATGCCGGGTCCTTTGAGAGCAGTTACTCCACTTTACTTCACTGCTGCATTCTTTTGAAGAAAAAAAGGGTTATCTTTGAGATAAAATGTTGACTAATTAAGTTTTAATTAAATTTTTTAATGTCTTAATATTTTTTTCTTTCCATGACAGCAGACTAAATTCATTGTCAGCTATGTCTAAATTTACTTCTTTGATTAGTTTATTTTATTTACTCAAAAAAGTAAGCCTAAGCTTTAGATTTATATATTTGAATATATACATAATAGTTAGGCTATACAGTATATATATACAAAATATTTATGTATATTTTATTCACCATTTTTGTTTATTGTGATAATAAATAATATTTGGTAAATAAAAACAAAATATTTGCAAGGTAATTTGCGATTTAACTAAAGATTAATAGACAAAAATAAAAACTATCAAATAAAATATATATATATGTGTGTGTGTGTGTGTGTGTGTGTGTGTGTGTACTGAATGTATACAAACAAACACAGAGATATTTATTTATTAGTTTGTGTTAAAACTGTGTAAACAGGTGAAAATTGTATACACTATTCAAACACACAAATCTATTTACTAAGGTAGAAACATGATTTAATGTTTTGCATTTGTCAAGCAGACAAATGCAAGCAGTTCTGACTGACATATGTCATTAATGTCAAACAGCAGGAGTCAATCTGAGCTGCGTCCCTCTGCTGTGACCAACAAAACCCTGTCAAACACAGCAGCTCTGTTACTGGCCCACTGTCATCTGCTCCAGTAATGAACTATGATAAAACGTCTCTAGGTTACGTATGTAATCCTAGTTCCTCGAGGGAACGAGACGCTGCGTCCGAAAACGCCAGGGGAACGCCTTCAGCGTGACCGGCTCTGAATACAAGTGTAATCTATCCAATGGATGGTCGAGACGTCACGGACGGGGTGACGTAATGACCAGCTGGTATAAAAGCACGTGCGGTGAAACCGGCGTCAGCTTCTAGGAATGAAGCAAGCGCGGGCAGGGATGCCGGAAGTGTGGCCTCGAGACGCAGCGTCTCGTTCCCTCGAGGAACTATGGTTACATTTTATCATAGCTCTTTTAGCTTTCAGTGTTCGTGCTGCAGCTCTACACACAAAGTCATTTCTGAGCTACTATATTGACTATTTCCTTTAATAATGAATTGGTTATCATGAGAAAGCCATTGGGAATAAACTTCATTGTTGTAAAATCTCATTTACAAAAAATGCATGACTACATTTATATCCAAATGGTCATTAATCTCCACTAAAACAGACCACAAAGCTAAAGTAAAGCTATAAACTGCTTAAGTGATCTGGATTCAGACAGAATTACTGAGTGGAAATGTATGTGTGTCTGTCACCGTGTGTCTAACCTTTGGATTATTATTATTTTTTTAATTAATATGAAGCAGCACAACTGTTTTCAACATTGATATTAATCAGAAATGTTTATTGAGCAGAAAATCAGCATATTAGAATGATTTCTGAAGGATTGTGTGACACTGAAGACTGGAGTAATGTTGCTGAAAAAAATAGAACTGTGAGAAAAATTAAGAATTCTGAGTTTATATTTTGCAGTTCTGAAAAAAGTCAGAATTGCAAGAAAAAAGTGAGAATCGCGTGATGTCAACAAAATTGAAAAAAGTCAGAATTGTAAGATGTAAAGTCATAATTGGTCAGAATAGTGAGATATAAACTCAAAAAGTTTCTCAAAATTGCGAGATGTTTCAGATTCGAAAAAGTCAGAGATATAGATTCTGAATTGGAAAAAAGTCAGAATTGCGAGATGTAAAACAAAAAAACAAAAATTGGAATTACCTGTTGTGCACTTGGGTGTCTCCAATTCCATTCAAATTCACACTGATGAACTGAATGGAAACCTCACTGACCCACCTGATGTTCGTCTTTCTCTCTTCATTTTGTTGTTCTAGTGCTAAAAAGTTGTCTTTGAAGTGAAAAGAGAAAGGAATATGAAATGATAGGAATATGAAATAACCCGGCAAAGTCCAAACTCATGAGTTCGACCCTCCCAGGAGGAACGTGACGGCAGCGTTTGATTCTCTCTGCTGAGGTATTCATGAGATACTGCATGTTGAGAACTTCCAGCTCTTTGAATCAGCTCACGCTCTCCACACGGCTCCTGTAGTTATTGAAACTTCAAATGTTAAAAGTTAACATTTCAAATCTTAAGTAGCGCATCGTGTAGAGAACAATCCCAAACGAATCCTTATGAAACACTGCAGACTGAGAAATGCAGAGGAATTACTGTAGAAATACAAAAATAAAACAATGTTGAAATAAATAAATGTGGCAATATTTGAATAATAAAATAAAATGTAGGAATAAATACATATAAAAATAAATGAAGGCATAAATAAATAAAAAGGTAAGATAAAAGAAAGAAAGAAAGAAAGAAAGAAAGAATAATAAATAATACAAATAAAATAAGAAAAACAAATAAATGATAAATAAAGGGGAAAAGGTAATACAAAATAGATTTGAATACAATTACTTGAAAGAAATTTATTTCATTTGTTTTGGCAAGTAATTTATTCATTTATTTTCCTATTATTACATTGATTGATTGATTGATTGAATAGAAATAGAACAGAAATAGAAATAAATGCTATGAAATCTAAAAAAAAAATTAACTTATTTTATTTCAGCTAGTTGTTAAAGCAACATTTTAGTCTAATTTGATTACTAAAATAATTAAAACTAAAACTGAAACAAAAAAATGATTAAAAAAATTATATGCATACTGTTTTCAAAAAAGCAATAATTAATAAAAATGACAAAACAAATCAAAATGACTAAAAAGTACTTAACTATAATTAAAAGAAAAATGGAACATTCAAAAATAAAAATGTATTGAAAAAAAAAACTATAATAAGTCACTTAGAAAGGCAAAAGCCCTTGCATAAAATTACCGATGGTTACATCTGATGGTAATATATATAATATGTATGCCCCATTCCTGTAGCTCAAACAGTAAAGTACAGTGCTTGCAACACCAAGAACATGGGTTTGAGTCCCAGGGAAAGTGTGAACTGATAATATGTGTACCTTCAATGTAATGTAAGTCACATCTGCAAAATGCATATAAACGTACATTTTATACAGTATATTTATGGATATATAAAAACCATGGTACTGTCCAAAAAAACATGTCTATGTCCAGAGCTGGGTAGATTACTGACAAATTGTAATCTGTTACTGATTCCAGATTACATGACAAAAATTGTAGTCAGTAACGTAATCCATTACATTACACATTTTAGGTAATATAATCATATTACTTTTAGATTACTTTTGACCTAACTCGTTTATCACATTGATTTAAGCAGGATAATCTTGTACCATAATGATGTAAAAATACAAAGAGTGAGAAAATATATTCCTTTCACTGTAATTAACAACATGAAGTTCGTTAAACTTTATATTACATCAAGGTTTCAGACACTGGGGTTCGTAAAGGAACTGCAGGGGGTTTGTGAGTTTAATGAAAGGCAAACATGTAATTAAATCATAAAAATGTCAAATTAAAATAAATCATTTTAAAATAACAAAATAATTCACTTACTGAAAAAGAAGAAATATTTTATGTTTCCCTGCGCACCATATGACCATTAACCAATGTCAGAGAACCGTGAACATGCAAATGTGATACTTAATTATTAAAATATTTATTTCAAAATCTCAGGGGTACTAAAGGGGTCATTGATTATGATTTCACTTTTTTTAACTTTAGTTAGTGTGTAATGTTGCTGTTTGAGTATAAAAAACATTGCAAAGTTACGATGCTCAAAGTTCAATGCAAAGGGAGATGTTGTCTTTTACAGAATTGCTGACTGACCACCCCTTTAAAGTAAATATATCAGGTGAAAGAGGTTCAGATGGCAAAAAGTTTGAGAATGTCTGCAAATAGGAAATAATGAGAATATAATGTGCATTTTAATGAGTTTGAAAGACAAAAGCCTTTCAATAATACATAATAATACATGGTTAAATAACCTACTGAGTGATAATTCAAATAAAAATGAATGTGTTCATCAGTAGTTGATGATGCAATGTTGAAACACTTCTTAATCCTGAAATGATTTTGGTAAATCCATTGCACCTGACTAATGACTGATCTCTGTGTGAAACTGGACTTTCTGAGTGTATATAAGCGGGAGACTATTTTAGAAAGGAAAATTTAAAAGATAAAAAAAAGAGGAATTAGAGAGAATCAATAAATGATGATTGTGTGAATAATATGTAATCATGCAATCAATAAAAAATAACTGTAGTCTGATTATGAGTATTTTAAAATGTAACTTACTCTAATTACAAGTACTTAATTTTTGGAATCTGATTACGTAATCCAGATTACATGTAATCAGTTACTACCCAGCTCTGTCTATGTCCTTAAAACATAGTCAAACAAGATGCTGCCATGTCACCCTGTAGCCCAAGACTGGTTACTCACTGAAGCTAAGCAGGGTTGAGCCTGGTCAGTACCTGGATGGGAAACCTCCTGAGAAAACTAGGTTGCTGCTGGAAGAGGTGCTAGTGAGACCAGTAGGGGGTGCTCACCCTGTGGTCTGTGTGGGTCCTAGCGCCCCAGTATAGTGATGGGGACACTATACTGTAAAAAAGCACCGTCCTTCGGATGAGACGTTAAACTGAGGTCCTGACTCTCTGTGGTCATTAAAAATACCATTTCGAAAAGAGTAGAGGTGTGACCTCGGCATCCTGAAAAGTTTTTGAAAGAAAATAATACTTTGATTCAGCAAGGATGCAGTAAAGAAATGTATAATGTTACAAAAGGTTTCCATTTCAAATAAATGTTGTTCTTTTGAACTTTCTATTCATCAAGGAATCCTGAAAAATAGTATCATGTTTTCCACAAACATATGAAAATGCATTGTTTTCAATGTTGATACTAGTAAGAAATTTTTCTTGAGCAGCAATATTTAATATTTAGTATTATACTGCATACTGCATACTGTATATGCACACACACTTTTTATTATTGAAGTACATTTTACAACAAAATGCTATTCAGTCTTTCTACTTCAAAATTTCACATTGTAGTTAAGTTGAATATGAATGAAAGCGTGTGCTAAATCTGACTAAAATATCTTAAAATATATGCACATAGAAAACACTTATTATAATCGTAATAATATTTCACAATTTTTACTGTATTTGTGATCAAATAAATGCAGGACTTCTTTCAAAAAACAGAAAAAAATCTTATCAAACCCAGACTTTTAATGGCAGTATAAGTTAACATGTTTAATTAATTCTCATGCTATAATGAGGCCAAAGCAAAGCTTCTGCAAATGAGTGAAAGCCAAGCCCCAAGACTTGTGAAGCTCTTCTCTTTTTGCAGATGTTTATCTGCAGATCATATTCTCACAGACGCTGGTCTTGTTTTAAACAGCAGCTGTCGTGGGATTCCCTGAGAAAGGAGTGAGACGTACACACGGCTTCCTTCCCTAACCTGAAGTCTTCAGAAAGATGGGAATACTTCAAACCGAGGCAAACATCAGAGTCTGTCATTGTAAAGCTCTGACAGAGTCGCCAGCCTGCGGTGGACGAGGAGCCGAGCGTTGTTGACGCTGAGATGAGAAGAACAGGCCATCAGGGAGAAGATGTTTCAGAATCACAAGGTTTTTGTTTTTCACACACACTCTGCTGCTGATGAAGCTCTGTCAGTGTTTTACACTTCAACTCCAGCAATCCCAAAATCGCAGGCACGTTTTACAGCAAGTCGGGTTGAGACTTTGTTAACAAAACATTCAAAATCTAGCGACTGCATTAAGCCACAAATGTGTCCCTAGACTGTACAGACTCACACTGACACCTCAACTACTGAGCTGGACGAGCTTAATGAATCAGGACAACCTCGTTACATGACATGTCAGAGGAAGGAGAAGTCTGGTCAAAAAATATTAAATTAGTATTTATCTGAATATTTTTATATGAAATATATTTTATATATTAAAATTATGCAGGCTTGCATTTGATTGCAAAGACATAAATGTTAAATAATATTTGAATTTTATTCATTTACACAGTTTGAATATTTAGAATATGAATAATAAATAAATGTTTTAAATATTTATTTTAATATTTAATATACATTTCCATTAAAAATATACAAGCTTGCAATTTGATTGCAAAAATTATACTAATATTTATTTGAATATTTAATATATTTTTATTTTCAAATGTATACATTTTTGAATATTTGCAATATTTAATATTAAATAAAATAAAAATGTTGAAATGTTCACACACACACACACACACACACACACACACATATATATATATATATATATTATGTTCAAAGATTAATTGGTAACACTTTACAATAAGGTTCCATTTGTTAACATTAGTTAATCACATTAGTTAACACAAACTAACAATGAAAAATATGTCTAAGACATTTATTAATTAGTATAATTAATTAATATCGATTCCAACATTTAATAATACATTATTAATAACTAAAGTTGTTATGAACTAACATTAACACACATTAATAATTAATGTAATAAATGTATTGCTCATTGTTAGTTAATGTTTGTGAATGCATTAAATATAGTTAACAAACGGAACCTTATTATAAAGTGTTACTGATTAATCTGTTAATCAAAGTTTCATTTTATTTATTTTTTATTGCGTTTAGAGTTATTATTGGAGTATCATTTTGTGAAATTTCTTATCAATTTCTAAATGAAAATTGTTTCAAAGTAAATGACCTACAGTGTAATGAATTACCTACAAGTAAATTAACTACCTACAATGAACTTTCAGTGCAGGAAAATGCAGAAGAAATAAATATAGTCAATATTGATTTCTTGTTGAATAACTAATCTTGCAAACAAACTATAGTAATAGTGATGCTAGATAGTGATGCGTGTCAATATTGTGGTGATCAGCAAAGCATGATGGGTCACTGGTTAGTTCTGAATCTGATCCACACGTCTCTCGAATGTGTTTTACCTCATAGCACGTCTGTCCTCTCCATTTTCTTTTCATTTATTTTTCGGCTGAAGTACGGTGAGTGAAATGTCAAGATTGAATCAAATAAGACACACATATGAGAGGAAAGACATCTGATCCTGTCACGTCTGCCAATATCATATTTGAAAAGCTACAATACTTTAGACTGCAAATGCTATGGGTGAATCTCTCAAAGAAATTATATATATAAATATTTATACACACACACACACACACACACACACACATATATATATATATATATATATATATATATATATATTAAAATAAATATATATATAAATAAATACATTTTATATACTACATTTTAATCTTTTGATAATTAATGTTATATAACTGTTAAGATAATATATTATTGAGAATCATTTTTGTGTTCTATACATAGATTATGGGTACATTTCTCAGAGAAATCAAGAAGAAATAAAATTATATTAAAAATAGATTAAATAATAATATGAATGAATGAATGAATAAATAAATGAAAAATATGAATATATTTAAATAATATGTTTTTAACATTTTACATTGTTGCATTCATTTCATGACAATTAATGTAATGTAACTGTTGAGATAATATATGATTGAGAATCTTTTGTGTGTGTGTGTGTCTATATATATATATATATATATATATAAAATTTTTATATACAAATGTATTTATTTTTGATTTTTTTTTATATTGTTGCATTAATTTAATTATTACAATTATTAGAAACAAAATGTTATTTATATTTATCAGTATTTTTTAAATCAACAAACTTTGTTAGAAACTTTAGTAAAAAAAAAAAAAAAAACCTATTTCTGCTACTAATACTATCTGTATGTGTGTGCTGTTGCTTTATTAAGTGATCAAACTGGTACTTTTTGTAGGTTATAATAGGTTCTAAAATATTTTGCAGCAATGTGCTAAAACCCAGCAGAGCATCTTATCAAGCACATAGAAACAACTATGGCAGTTGTATCCAACATCTGTATTAAATTTGAGCTTTACTATGTGCAGCACATTTCTAAATGAATAATAATTGTGAAAAAAGTTCAGAAAACTGCACAGATGGCTTCGGTTGGAGATCAAGAGTCAATAGCAAAGTCAATATATCTTTCTCATCTGCGGGTTTGTGTGAAAGTGACTGCGGCATGGATGAAAACAAAGCACTCGGTGTACTGTGTGCTTACTATTAATACAAGTGAATGAAGTGCAGAAATGAAGGAGTGGGTGTGTGGCGTGGGCCGGCAGGCTGCTGATAATGGCCGGGATAATTTGTTTAATTGGTGTCATTACTGCAGCACAGAGATGCTCAGCGTGAAACAGAGCAGAGGTTTGCTTTTAGGAGCATCACTGCAGTGCCGCTATTCATTTCAATAACACCTGACACCAGTTAAGAGCAGCGCTACACAACAGGGCCAACGTTTTCACCAAACACGTGATACGAGAGAACCCCATCCTACCGTATACAATTCATATATGCAGTATGAGATATATATTTTATACTGTAATCGTATTAAAGTCAAATTAAATTATTAAAATATATGGAAGATATTTGTTTGTATTAAATTGACATTTTTTTCAACCTTTCTACCTTTTTCTACTTTCCCAAAATGTAATGCATCCTAATCTGATCTTTTATTTTAAACACCATGCTTTACCAGATAATAGTAAATTACTTTTTGAATATTTGTGGTTGGATTTATTTATTTGTTTGTTTTGGTTCTCCATGCTCCACACTCTGCATACTTTATTTATTTATTTGTTTGTTTGTTTGTTTGTCATTTAGTTAGTTTTGGTGCTCCATGAATTCTTTCTTTCTTTCTTTCGATCCTCCATGCTCCATACTTTATTAATTAATTAGTTCATTAATTAGTTAGTTTTGGTACTCCATACTCTCCGTCGTTCTTTCTTTCTTTATTTATTAGTTTTGGTCCTCCATGCACCATACTCTCCATACTTTGTTTGTTTATTTAGAAAAGCTTGGATTGTACATCAGGCTGGGGCTAGTTGTCACTCTTTGTGTGGGCTTATTGTTAAACTACATGTCTTTGCTACAAAAAAAAATGTATTTATAAATATTTATAATTCACACTAAATGTAATAAAAATATTTGTACATGTTTATATTCATATTCAAAATTATGTATAATTATTTGTTGATTTTTTTAGTACATTTTTTACTGACATCAAACTATAGTTTAGAAGACAGAATTGACAAACATTGCAATGCTTAAGACCATTTCGAACTGTCTGAAAACCACTGCAAAGAGAGAATAAACTACAAAATCTTATTAATTATGCTATTTGTTTTTTGGGTTTTTGCAGGAATACATTAACAGGAGGAAGAGAAGAAGGCTGCGGTGTGATGGAGGCTCTTGAAGAGGTGGATGCATCTGTCTAATGATTGTTTTACTCCACATGATACCTGCTGTTTCAGCTGTGTTGTTCTGCACGGGTCACGCGGGTGAGGTGTAAACACGATGGTGGGTGGGTGGCTAGATGAAATCGATGCTGTTATTTCTGCATGCTTGTGCCAGGAAACGTGGTATGAAGGAGCAGGACTGAGCTCTAGCGCCGGAGTAAATCAGTGAGTGAAGCGGTTCAGCGGGGCCTGCACAGATTTACACCCAAATCCTCTACAAACTGACCTGCCACAGGAGAGCTGGAGGTTATAACATCCCGCCGCTTGCATGACATTTGATGCTTCATCCTTGGAGAAGACTTTCAATATCTCATCCGCACGAAACGGAAAATTCATGCTTCACAGTCAATAATTCTGTGATTCATGCCAAAGAAAAAAAGTCAGTAAAAATGGATCTTTTAGGGAGAAAATCGCTGCATAACAGGGTTAAACAAAGTTTTCAGAAAATACATTGTAGAAAGACACACACACACACACACAGACATATATCCACAGTATATAAATATATAAAACCAACTGAAAAGGAGTGTTGTTGAATGGGGAGAATTCAAATGGGCTTATTTAAAAAATAAATAAACATTATGGATGCTTGTTAAAGAGTCAAAAATGTCCTTGATCTTATGAAATAAAATACTTTGTTCTGTAACTTTCAGAACTCAAAACGTCATTAAAAAAAAAAAAAAAAAAAAAGTTTTAACGGCACAGCAGCAAGATAAAGGGAATGTTTAATAAAAAATAATTTAGTCTTAAATCTAAAATATGTAGGCTACCATTACAAATTTTGGGCTCAGTAAGATTAAAAATTTTTTGAAATAATTACTTTTATTTAGCAAGGACGCATTAAATTGATCATTAAATTTATCAAAAATGAGTGTAAAGACATTTATAATGCTACAAAAACTTTATTTCAAATAAATACTGTTCTTTCAAAACTTCAATTCATGAAAGAATCCTGAAAAAAAAATTATTGTTTCCGCAAAAATATGAAACAACACAACTGTTTTCAACAATGATAATAATCAGAAATGTTTCTTGAGCAGCAAGTCAGCATATATATCATCATATATTATTACCCACATTAAAACACATTACTAACATCTAACATAAAATCTAACATATGTTTTTATATATACACACACACACAAAATAAATAAGCATTTAAAAGTGTTATTTGTTTACATTTTATACATTTTTAACAGTTCATTTTGGGGAGAATATCACAGCATAACAAGGTTGAACAGAAAGTTCTCAAAAAATGCAAGAAAAATGTAATTGTAAAAAGATTAATTTATATATACAGTTTCATCTCAATAAATTAGAATGTCATTGAAAAGTTCATTTATTTCAGTAATTCAACTCAAATTCTGAAACTCGTGTATTAAATCAATTCAATGCACACTGACTGAAGTAGTATCTCAACAAATTAGAATACTTCATAAGACCAATAAAAAAAAAAAAACATTTTTAGTGAATTGTTGGCCTTCTGGAAAGTATGTTAATTTACTGTATATGTACTCAATACTTGGTAGGGGCTCCTTTTGCTTTAATTACTGCCTCAATGCGGCATGGCATGGAGGTGATCAGTTTGTGGCACTGCTGAGGTGGTATGGAAGCCTAGGTTTCTTTGACAGTGCCCTTCAGCTCATCTGCATTGTTGGGTCTGGTGTCTCTCATCTTCCTCTTGACAATACCTCACAGATTCTCTATGGGGTTCAGGTCAGTTGAGTTTGCTGGCAAATCAAGCACAGTAACACCATGGTCATTAAACCAGCTTTTGGTACCTTTGGCAGTGTGGGCACTCTGGGACCTTGATTTCCAAATTAAATGCAAAATTTACTTTCATCTGAAAAGAGGACTTTGGACCACTGAGCAACAGTCCAGTTCTTGTTCTCCACAGCCCAGTTAAGATGCTTCTGACGTTGTCTCTGTTTCAGAAGTGGCTTGGTAGCCCTTTTCCTGAAGACGTCTGAGCGTGGTGACTCTTGATGCACTGACTCCAGCTTCAGTTCACTCCTTGTGAAGCTCTCACAAGTGTTTGAATCAGCTTTGCTTGACTGTATTCTCAAGCATGCGGTCATCCCTGTTGCTTGTGCACCTTTTCCTACCCAAATTCCTCCTTCCAGTCAACTTTGCATTTAAAAAAAAAAAAAAAAACTTTTGAAATGTTTTATTTTACTTGCAATGAATCTAAAATATATGAAATTTTCACTTTTTGAAATAACTTACAAGAAAAAATGAACTTTTTCACGACATTCTAATTTATTGAGATGTACCTGTAAATTGATGTAAATATTTATATACATTTATATAAATTTTATGCATTTTCTAAAATTGATTAAAATTTGCAGTTGATTAAATTAACATTAAAAAAAAAAACAAATATATAAGAACAATGTTCTTATATATTTTCAGCATAATCTTCACTGGGTAGTAGCAGTTGGAAACCCCATCTGTTTAAAACAGCATACTATTAAGTAGCATATTTTGAATTAATCATGCACATGCAGTTTTAATAAGCTCATATTAATCAGTGCTTCTGCCTGTCGTCCGCAGAGCCTGATCTCAGGTGAAGTGTGAGCAGCAGCTTTCAGCAGTGAGAGGCAAGTGCTGTAGAGATCTTGTCATGCAAAATCAGCAGAAACGTCACAGCGGCTCAGCGTTTGACCCTCCTGCGGCTGCTGCAGAACGCTGCAGAGAAAACCCTGTATGTTCATTTCATCACACAGTAAGTCATTATATCACATCATACTGTATGCCATTATTATGTTGACTGCCCAATCCAAAGAAAGTTCTTTGATACGTCTAGCCCAAACTTCTTGTTTTTATTAATTACATCAAATTAGGCAATTAAAGTCACTCAGTTTTCTTTCTTTATTTCTTTCTTTCTTTCTGAGAAATAAAGGCAATTACAGTATAGCACATACAATAGAAGTACATGCAATATGACAGGAATACAAAACACCAAAATACAAATTGTACATTTCTGCTTTTAAAACCACTCAAATGTCTTGATAGTCTTTTATTTCACATTGTAAGTGTTTTTCTTTAATGCACGTATATCTGTATTTGGGGTTAGTAAGAAACTAATACTTTTAGTCAGCAAGGATGCATATAATTTATAATGTTGCAAAAGATTTCTATTTCAAATAAATGCTGTTCTTTTGAACTTTCTATTATATTAATCAAAGAATCCTGAAAAATAAAATGTGTCACAGTTTCTACAAAAACATTCTGCAGCACAACTGTTTTCAACATTGATAATAATCAGAAATGTTTCTTGAGCAGCAAATCAGCATATTAGAATGATTTCTGAAGGATCATGTGACACTGAAGACTGGAGGAATGATGCTGAAAATTCAGCTTTACATCACAGGAATATATGACACTTTACAATATATTCAAATAGAAAGTAGATACTTTAATTTTTAATTATATTTCAAATGTATTCTTGGTCAAATTCTTGTTCTTATTCTTGTTCAGTATGAACAGCATTTGTACTTCTTGTACAATGTATTTATCGTAACATTAAGTATTTTGTATGTGTTTTGGTGTCCTTGAATGACGGAGTGTTAGTTGATGTCAATGTTGAGACTGTGGTTAGTCTTACTGATGAGATGCTGTTGAACTCCTGTCTGCTGGAGAGAGAGAGAGAGCGAGAGACATATGATGAATGGACACACAGAGAGAGAGAGAGTAATGATCATGAAGTTGCTGTGTAGCCCAGCCACTCAAAATGCAACATTTGTTCGCTGTATATCTGTCTGTCTGATATTGAAGAACTTCTTTAATTGGTTTGAGTTCTGTGATTTCTCTAGTGAGTTCCCTTGCTGTCTACTCCCTACATAGGCAACATTCTTCTAAGGCAGCATATTAACTGAAATGAAACCTGAAAAGTGACTAATTTGAAATGTATCCTCGGCAGACACCAACACCACACAAATAGTATTTGTGACATGAATCAAATGAGACACTTGATTCACAATTGATTCCAATAGAGTTTGACATAACATGTCACTTTGCTAACAGTAATTCTCTTAAAGGAGCAGTTCACCCCAACAAAATCACATTTGCCAAAACATTTCTCACCCTCAGGCCATCAAAGATGTACATGAGATTGTTTCTTAATCAGATTTGGAGAAATGTAGCATTTCAACACTTGCCCACCAATGGATGCTCTGCAGTGAATGGGTGCCGTCAGAATGAGAGTCCAAACAGCTGATAAAATCATCACAATCATCCACACCACTTCAGTTCATCAGTTAACAGCTTGTGAAGTGAAAGTGTTTGCAAGGAACAAATTCATCATTAGGATGTTTACCTGTATGCTTCCAAATAGAGTCGCCTGGTCTGAATCAGAAGAGAAATATGCACAGATCAAGAATCGTTTATAAGCAAAAACAATCAGTTCAAACAAATATGTGTGGATTATGATGTGAGAGACTTCTCCACTCAAGGAAGTGTTATTATAGATTATGGACTGGCCAGATGGTACATTTTCAGTAAATTTTCATTGTTAGGTGAACTATTCCTTTAATAAGCATAAAATATGTCCTACACGCTGATATTGGGTAATTTAAAATGTGTTTTATAAGTTTAGAACATATTTCATCTTTGAGAGTGCATAGCCTATTTGATGCCTTGCAATGCTATTCTATGTGGCTTTGAAGCAGTTTTTCTTTTATTTGACTCTAGTATGTGCACAATGTTATTTTGAGTTTTGTAATTGGAGTATTACACTTTGTGGCACCTCAAATCCCACACGTTTTGTGCTTCTTCCAGCATGAAATGTCACATCTCTTTATGAGATTTAGCTTTTTTTAGAGCTCGCATACTGCAAACAAAACTTGTGCATCTTTTTCTAGCGAAATCCTCTCGTATTCAACTCAATCTAACAGGCAAACTCCAAAGTAATTACACAGAGATCTCAAAGATGAAAATAACCGCGGCTGTCTCCTATCTGATGCAGGTTACCAAACGCTGGTTAATGAGCGTTGAGCTGGGCCTCTTTTCCACGGCTGAGATTCGAAAATGAAGCTGAACAATGATTTGAGAGCTTCCCCGAGTGATTTGCTGTATGTTTTCTGAACCTTTAGAGGTAATTACTCTGTTAGACGTGAACTCTACTACAGGAGAGACTTGACCGCCTGAGACCTTTTGAGTCAGGACTTTAAGTGCAACTAACAAAGCCAAAGTTTTTCTTTTTCATAGAACAGGAGAGAGGGAGAGCGAGAGGAAATTGATTAAACATGTTTTTTCCTTATGCTTTGATGTTAATGACACTGTGCAGTGACTCTGGGCGTGAGAACATGGCGTCTCCCCCGAGGAGCAGATGTGATCAAAGATCCTCTCTGCAGATTCAAGCCGTCACAGTCGGATTCTCTGTCCTGCTCGATATTTGAACAGAAGATGAGCAAGTCGAGCTTGAAGTTAAATCCACCAGCCTGCATATTCATGAAACCCACTCGTGAGGAGCATGTCTTTGAAAAAAATTCACATCCACATTTGGGATTTTTACCTGCGGAATAGAGGGCTGCATTGGGACCCAACGCAAATCACGCGGGAGCAGGCGGTTTACTTTACTACATTTACTAAGTTACAATATAATTAGAATTGTGTATTTTAGACATTCTAATTTTTTCAATTTATTTATTAAAGGGCCTGCAAATAAATAAATAAATATCAATATATTAATAAAACCTCAGTAAAACCTGAAAGTCATCTATAATACACCAGCATTGTGATGGTGAGTTTTTCACAAGCAATCCTATTTACATTTTTATCCAGTTAAGTTATGCAGTGTAAACAAAAGGTTTCATCATTGAATACTGTGACGAGGCTGCTTTTGTTCATTGGTTAATTCAAGCGTGAACTGTTCATCTGCTAATATTTCATAAGCCTCGAGTACCAGAACGTCCTGCAACAGTTTGTTTACCAGATTAACCATATGAATTCTATTTTCTTTACATTATTCATCGTTAGCCATGTGCAAAGTGTAACTTTGCTATCAAATCTCTTCTGAAAATCTAAAGGAGACTCACACTGTGAGATAACTGATGTTTTTTTGTTTTGTTTTGTTTGTTTTTTTTTGAGAAGGAAAAGATTGCATTTGCAATTTCAATTCTGTCTAGGAGAAACAATTTAGAAATCTCATTTGTGACTTTTCTTCCCAAAATGTTCTTCTCCCATCATGATTCCTTCTCTTCAGCACTTCATTGTTTCTCTTCATCCTCTATACAGTGAGATCAGTTTTTTGTCTTTTCTTCAACATGATGATCTTCCAGTGTTTCTTCTCTCTGTCTCTTGTTCTTTTCCTCCTCTTCATCCGTTGCTTTGTCCTGTCAGGTGCATTACATCTACCATGTATATTATTTATTTCTCCTCTTGTTTCTGTCTCTCTGTTCTTCTTTGTCCTTGTTATGTCCTCCTGACAGACTCAGTAATGGCTCATGTTCTGCTGGGACGTCCGTCTTGTGTTGTCAGACGCTAACTATGGTCATAAATTCTTGCTTTTTTCTTCTTGAGAACCACCCACTTAGACAAGAAGAGTCTGATTGACATGTAAGGTGACCAATCACAGATAGTTTATAATGAGAAGCTTTTAAAGTCAGTAAACCTAAAATCAGTTAAAAACTATAAGAATAAAATAGAATGTGTGCACTCTAAAAAAAAGTCTGTAAAATAGGTCCAATTTATTGTGTTACTATGAAGAATTTTTCCATACTGATTTTTCACAGGTGTTTCCCCCATATTTGTGTTGTGTCCAAAATTACCAGTCCTTTTTTTTCCTTAAAATGTGGTGTGCTTCAGGATATCTTGTTTATTTTATACTATATATTTACTACACAGACAAACCTCTGAATACCTATCATTAACCTCACAAACCCATTTGTTTCTCTGAACCCTTATTGTACCAGCATGGTAGAATTGTAAACACTTTCTTTTCCAGATGTGTTTAAGAATGTGTTTATTCATAATTGTGATGTGTCGACACCCTCTCAGTTTTGCTAGCTGAAGTCTCACCTCAGTTCAGACAGTAGTTGCCATAGTTACCATCACACCTGTTTCTGCTAATGAGTTAACCTACTTCCAGATGCCTAATGTTTCTGGAGTCTTGCATTTGTATTACTGCATTTTCAAGTGCTTTTCCTGGTTCTCAATGTGTCTGGACGGGTCTCGTTGGCTATGTTAAACAATACACTATAGCACTCTGCACATTCAACATATTCAACCGGATCTCATGAAAGTGCGTATAAATAGTACGCCAAATAAAAATGAAAACTCGTGGTATTGATACGCAAAAATGGACTTTGGCTTGTATATGCTACGCGATGGGTAGGGTTGTGGGGTAGATGCGTATCATATGTAAGCAAAAACTGCATATCATATGCACGCCAACAAATTTGGTATCATATGCACACGAAAACTGCGTTTTATTTGCACGCCAAACACGTTCGTATCATATATACGCCAAAGTCCATTTTTGCGTATCAATACCACAGGTTTTGTTTTAATTTGCCGTTCTATTTATATGCATTTTCATGAGACCGGGTTCAAATATTGCTTAACATTTTAAAAAATAGAATGTATACATAAAACTGTGTATTATGCAGCCACTTTTAAACAGTAGACTAAAGCACATTGTTGACGATCAGGATTAAAATTTTGTTGTGTAGTTTAGTGTGCAACATTCAAGTTATGTCAGAAATATACCAAATATCAAATACCATATATTAAATATTATCAAACTGTATTTATCTGTCAGTATAAACCTTTATATTATATTGCAGGCTGATATTAATTCTGGTTTATTGATCACACTAGTCCATGTGCATTGTGGGATACAGTATTATTTGCATATGCTTGTAGGCCTATCTACCTTATTAGCAGCAGGTGGCAGCTGTTCCCTGCTAAAAAAAAAAACAATAGAAGCCCAATAGAAACCATCACAGAAATTCTAATGGTTTCCATTAAAATACCAAAATAGCTTTTTCCAGTAAAACCATTACAAAATTCCTTTTTGTAGTGTGTTTTGGGCATTTTTCCAATAGGATTTAACATCCCACCAATAGAATCCATCACATACCAGTAGACACCATTATAGTTTCCATTAAAACCAATACAATTCCCATTATAACCTTTAAAACCATTACATTTTCTGTTGTCTTTTTCAGCAGGGTTTTGTAGCTTGAATGTGCGAGACTTCCGGTGTCATGGCTTCCAGTTATTTTAGCTGTCCAAAAACAGTCCGTTATACCGCTTAATATTGCAAACTGGTATTTGTTATCCTATTATTTTCATTCAATACTGTAATCACAAACACAGTAGTGGTTTATAGCGCAAATTGTTTTTGCGTTTTTTTTAACCAATAGCGACTAATGAACCGGAAGTCTCACACATTCACAGAAATAGCTGACTTCCGTGTTACAAATAAAAGGCGCAAAACAGAAAATGTGCAAGTCTTTAAAAGAATGTCTTTGTCATTTTTCACCCAGAAAACTTTGCCACACAAGAATACAGTGAGTCCAAAGACTTCAAATCTCTTGTTTTGTCACAGGATAACATGAAATCCTTCTAGATAATCTCCAAGTCTGTGATAGATCTGCCTTGAACGTTACAAGACCACACAGAGCAGAAAACTATATCATTCTGCGAGTCCTTCTTGTTCTGGCTCTGGCTGAAATCCACGACAGACTCCCAGCTCATTCTGGAGGATTTCTCTTATAATGCTCTAACATTGAGAACGCTACTCGAGGGACTGAACCTGGACTTTAGCGATAAGAGCCATGGCAACTAACCTTAGCTTTATCAGGCTGGCTGGATTACACAGGTGCAGACCAGACGAGATACGGTCAGTTGAGAAGATAAATAAACATAAATAAACGTAGGGTTAAATCTGACAGGTGGAAAACAACTCAAGGCAAGAAAAAATAAAATTAGTGGAAGTCAAATATTGAGTCGGAGCTAGTTTGTAAAACAATAAAATGTGAAATAGAGAGTAAAAAATACGGCTCAACCGCTCCCTCTAGCTGCTATTGGCAAACAAAGAACGCACTGAAAATTACTTGAAATAGGTTTTTGGTTCACTGTAAATATGCTACAGTTATGTTAAACCTGTCAGAAACATTGATTGATAGCTGTGGATGATTTATGGTCTCCTGTCGTGTCTCATTTGTGATTGGGTTACTGTCATGTTTCATTCATCTGTTAGATTTAATGCAGTGGTTGTTTCATTTTCTTTCCAGGACACGTTTCAATGTCACAGTAAGTGTGTTTTAAACTGGATTTCTGATGAATATAACATTAGCGTGCACAAAGGCTTACTATTTCTTCTGCATTCATTGAGACCCCACAACAGCCCAAAATCTTGTGAGCTGTCAGACAGCATTTTAAGCTGTGATCCTGTTCCAAACGTTGTCAAAATGTCTTATTTTGGCTAGCATTACATTTATCCTTCTTGGAGAAGACCAAGATCCTGTAATGCATTGCCAGAAAATCATTCCAAGATGGCAGATGAAAAAATATTCATACACTGCAAAAAATGATGATCTTACTTAGTATTCTTGTCTTGTTTTCCAGCTCAAATATAACTTTTCTAATTCATGATACATTTACTTGAGACGCAAAACGACTAAATTAAGTCTTGCTTTCTGAAGAAAGTGAGTTTTTGCTTAAAACAAGAAAAAATATGTGCCAGAAAAAAAAAAGGAAAAACACATTGTTTTTTTTCTGACACCCAAAACAGCTTTTTTCCCTTGTTTTAAGTAAAAACTCACTTAAAGGCTAAATAGCTAATGTCATTTTGCTTCTCTCTCTCTTTTTTTTTTATGTATCTGTGCATTTTATTCAGTTCTTGAAGAAAGTATTGATAAAATGTTAGTCTAATAAAAATGGCTATTTATGGACTATTTTACCCAATATTTGTGTTGGTCATGTAGAGTGATTCAAATCACTTCAGTTGCTTAGAAGGCAGCTGCCTATAGGAGTCAAAGCATCATTGGTGTGTGTGAAATGCTGCATAAGAAGATAATATTTGAAAACAAAATATTTGAGGTGATCAAATGCTGAATGTAAAAGCAGATCTCAGACATCTGAGGAGAACATGGTGTTCTGTCCTCCTCATCGAGCTCAAAACTTCATAAATAATCGGCTTCTAGAGATGAAAACATGAAAACAAAGTGCTTTTGCAAGGCAACATTCTCTTCGTTTTCTGCTGGTAAATAATAGATCATATTTTTGTGGTGTGTTCAGCAATTTGGTTGAACTTTTTGTTTCACAGTTTAATGTTTTTATGCACAAGAGTGGCGCTTGTCTTGAAAAGTTAAGTGTAGTTGTTTGGGCCCGTATAGTGTGTCTGTGTGTGTCACAGCTAGCACACAAACACACACATACAGTCTCCCCTTCTAACTTCATTCCTGATCTTTGTTTCATTATTTTAAACATAGCCTACTATTTAAGTAAAAAAAAAAAAAAAAAAAAACGTTAAGTTAAAAGTCAAATTAAAACAAACAAAAGAAGAAGAAAAAAACGATTTTTATTATTATTTGTTTTTTTAATCAAAATAAAAATAAACATTAATTGGAATAAAATATAATATAAAACTTTTTTTTTTAAATCTTAACTAGTTCCAAAGCAAAGTTTCTGATTTGAATTTAGTTTAACTGGAATGACTAAAAAAAGTAAAACTGAAATTTGACATAATGATTTTAATAAAACTATATAAATAATTAAAAAAAAAAAACAAATGACAAAAACACAAAAAAATGAAAAAGGAAATTCTAAAACTAATAACGAATTTGAAACATTACTAAAAACTCAGTGATGCTAAAATAACACTCTATTATTGCATTATATAGCAAAATATCAAGCCAAAAAAGCATTATTTATTTTATTTTTTTTACTTAAAAAGCTGCTTACCACAGTTTTTGGGGACATTGTATAATCTGTTATCAGGGTTGTTATAGTTAACTAACAGTAAAACAAAAACAAACAAAAAAACTTACTTGAAATAAAATAAATATTAACTGGAATAAAAAATCAGCTAGTTGTCAAGGCAACATTTCTCATTTTAACTGAAATAAATAAAAACTATGTAGAAAAAATACTAAAAGTGGCAGAAACAACTACATCTTCTACCAAAATTAAACTGAAATGAAAAATCTGTGATAGTAAAATTACACTGTATTATGGCATCATGTAACAAAATATGAAACCAAGAAAAAAATGCATTATTATTATTATTACTATTATTATTATATTTTAGTTTTTTTATATATTAAAATATTACCTATTCCCTATAGTTTATATAATTTTAGTATCACACTAAAAAAACGTTGGGTTATTTTTTCAACCCAACCGCTGGGTTGAGCGTGTTGGGTCATTTTGCTCAGGAGCGAGCGTTTTTCAACAAGGACAGCTGTTAATCGGAAGGAAAAAGGTATGTTTTAGTGTTTTTATCTAGAAAACTATTACTGTACACCATAAAATGAAAACATATGCAAAATAGGGTGGTTCACATGACATTAACAGTTTTGAAAAGTAACCCCTAACATTAGCTTCGGTTTGCTAGTCCGTATGCCCACTTTGTTATAACGTTACAGCTTTTTCCTGCCTTTTTAATAATTCAAACGTCTCCTTTGTCTTTTGGCCAACGTTTCCTCTGAAATACGTGACTTATGTGAGTCATTTTGTTCGCTGAGTTTCTTTATATTGATTTAAGGTCCATAGGCAGGGGCGCAACTGCACATTTGCCGAGGGGTATGCAAGATCAGTGTTGTATTCTGTATTCTAGTAGCCCCTAAAACAAACTCCCGCAGAAAAGTTTATATATAGGCCTATTATTCAATTGCCTCAAAGTTATTCATATTTTCGCACATTTTTATATAAAATGAGAACACTAAGTAAAACTAACTTTTTATTTTTTCTTCTTCATTTTTAAATCATGGAAAAGTGGCCATGCTAAGTTGGAGATTTCTGCCAATATTTCGAGATGGTCCTCACTGCAGAACACAAGATCCAGGGGGTGTGGTTGGATCTAGATCCAACTCCTCCCACCTTACATTTACCTAAACCTACCCATCTCCACCCCCTGATTCCTAAACCCACCCATCCCTACCCCTAAACCTACCAATCTCCACCCCCACCCCACCCACCCCACCCATTCTTTTCACATGTTTTGCGAATGGATTTATATTTAGACATAAAAATTACAATTATAGCATTTAAAAATCTCCTTTTTGTCAAAATTCAGCATTGTTTTGCATTGAACTATGAAGTAGCAAGAGTTTTCAACTCATCGGATCTACTTGAATCACAGATGGCCTATTTTGAATTCAAAACGGCAATTTTCAGTGAAAGGTGGCTAGTTTGTATTGTTTAC
Organism: Onychostoma macrolepis; assembly: GCF_012432095.1. NCBI lineage: Eukaryota > Metazoa > Chordata > Actinopteri > Cypriniformes > Cyprinidae > Onychostoma > Onychostoma macrolepis. The sequence goes on from NC_081174.1 coordinate 29,582,068, forward strand.
AATCTTCTCAGTTTCTCTCAAATGTAAATCAAATGCACATTCACAAACATGTTTTTTTTGTTTTTTTTTTTTTGAGCAATTGAGATACTCATAAATTAACTGATATATGCCGCCTTAGGCAGTGGATGTTTTCATAGGTGTGGCCAGTCTGTGGTGGCACAGAAATCTTCATTATTTCAATATAGAAATGTCTATAGCAGGGGTGTTAAATTCAGGTCCTGGAGGGCCAGAGCCCTGCAGAGTTTAGATGCAACCCTAATTAAACAGGCTTTCCTGTAGCTCAAATAGTAGAGCATGGCGCTAGCAACGCCAAGATCATGGGTTCGATTCCCAGGGAAAGCAAGAGCTGATAAAATGTAAAAACTGTAACTGGAGTGAAATGTAAGTCGCTTTGGATAAAAGCGTCTGCTAAATGCATAAATGTAAATGTAAACACACCTGATCCAGCTAATTAAGTAATTCAGGCTTATTTGAAAACTAGATGGTTTGTGTGTTGGAGCAGGGTTGGAACAAAACTCTGCAGGGCTCCGGCCCTCCAGGACCTGAGTTTGACACCCCTGGTCTATAGCCTATTTGACTACACTGGACTGTTTTAGTGCCTAAAACACAACTGAATACAATTAATTTGTTTGAAATTGAGATTTTGTGAAGTTAGATCAGGTAATTGAGTGAATATGACCATTTTTGTATTACCTCCAGGTATTTATTTTAATTAAAGGGCTAACTACCATTTAGTCATTTTGCATTTAATCATTTTGCAGACGCTTTATAACTCTAGGTTTATTGCTCAGTCAGCTTGGTTCTGGGTCACCACACAAGTTTGTTCTCCATCTTTTCACAGGCCTATCATGCATGAGACATGCAGATAGTTCAAAGTTTAGTCAACCTTCACTGAATTTTATATAATCAATGAACTCTGAAAAAAAAAAAAAAAAAACTCATTGTTTAACACTATTAGTTGCCAAAATGAATTAATTGCAACAGTTTTGTCAAACCTAAATCGAGCTCTGTACAAAGGAAAATAAAAAAAGTTCCCCATCTGCAATAATGTGAAAAAGGGCGGAAGTCAACAACACATAAATGTCAGAATGTAAAATGTTTATTTTATGCATTTAAAAATAATTTCATTATCGTACTTTACAAATTACAAAGTACAACTGCACTGTGCTCACATTTAGTCTACCTGTGCATTAAATTACAAATAAAAAATTACATAGGCTATCATCTTGCGCCCTGTTGTGATCTCGAATTGCAGAATATTTCAGTACATGCATTTGAGAGACTTTCTTAAATGTGATGCATGTATACATGCATGCACAGTTTTGCAGCTTTAATCGCAATTTTGGTAATTTCATGACGATGTATGCTCCTATAGTTTCGTGCAGAGGTGGGTAGTAACGAGTTACATTTACTTCGTTACATGAGTACATTTTTTGGGTAACTAATACTTTTAGAGTATATTTAAAAATGGGTACTTTTACTCTTACTCAAGTACATTTTTAGAGAAAAAACTGTACTTTTACATCGTTACTGTGGGCGACGCTCCTCTCGTTACTTTATCTTAATGCATACAAGTTAAAAATCCTTCAGTTTATTCCAAGCGCGCCATCTACTTTTTTTTTCTGGGCAATGAGCGATGCCCGTTCGCGAATGATTCATTCTTTTGAGTCAATTCTGTTCGAAGGCTTGATCAAACCAGTTGGCAGACCAATGAATCGGTTCGCGAATCAGTTTGAATGATTCGTTCAGTTCCCTGCCGCACGCGCTGAGTCGTCTGAAGCGGTTCTCACTCAGAGTTGTAACATCAAGAGCGCTGAAGACGTGGCTCTGGATCAACAGTCAGTTGAAAGCAAATCTGCAAAGGCTATGGTTTGCTAGCTATGAAGATCTTTATTAGACGAACACCGCGTGTGCTGTCTATGGTTCCACAGGTATAGATTCGATTACAGTACACGATACCACTATGACATTACCAGTTTGTTGTACATGTACCTTACACATTAAATACAATGTATAATTGATTCATTAAATAAGCTGCCACAGAGTATGAAATAAACACCCTCCAAACCCGCGTTAGTTCCAGGAGGAATGCCTTGCCTGGAGACAATTAATATGGAAATTTTCACAATATTTACGCTTGCAGAAATAAAGGCTACATTTGTTTACATTTTGCAGAACAGACGGAAGAAGATCCGTCAATGTGCATTTGTTTCGTTATGTTCAGATGTTCTGTAGCGGTCGTGTGAGGAGTTTTCACTCTTCTCCGTGTCAGAGGTTATATACATTTATAATACATAATTAAACTTTAAAATATAATTTAATTTAACTCAGTGATGCAAATCAGAATTTGTATCAGCAGTTGCTCCACTTTTCGGTGTAATATGATCCTTCAGAAATCATTCAAATATATTGTTTTATTGCCAGTGTTGTTGAAGAAAAAAACAAAAACAAAAAAACAGCATATGCTGGTTAGGTATGTTTTGAAGCTGGGATGCTGGTTTGTGCTGGTCATGTGCTGGTCATGTCTTGAGCTGGTCGGACCAGCTTAGGACAAGCAAAGGACCAGCTTAAATCAGTTCAAACCAGCATCCCATGCTTCAAAACATACCATACCAGCATATGCTGTTTTTTTCAACAGGGAACAGTTTTGCTGCTTAATATTTTTTGGAACCTGTGACAGTTTCTTCAGGATTCTTTTATGAATAGAAAGCTAAAAAAAGAACAGCATTGATAATAAATCAGGCTGATAAAAATTCTGATTTGCATCACTGAAATAAATTACATTAAAAAAAATTAAAGGTATTTTGAACAGCAGTGTGTGTGTGTGTGTGTGTGTGTGTGTGTGTGTGTGTGTGTATAAACATGTATCTAAATATCTATATATCTAAATAAAAATAGACTATGTTCAGTATATGATCCAAAGTAACTAGTAACTAACTACTTGAGTAGTTTTTTTATCCGATACATTTTTACTCTTACTCAAGTAACTATTCAGACTTTTACTTTTACTTGAGTAAATATTTCTTCAAGTACTTTTACTTTTACTTGAGTACAGTTTTTGGGTACTCTACCCACCTCTGGTTTCGTGTGTGGGTTATTTATGATGAGCGTGCGCCTCATATACAGTTGTGAGCAGTAAAACCTCTGACAGAACAGGAAAGTTTGTTTTACTGACATAACATCTCATCAGACCGCAGTTCACTGTTGTTCTACTGAAGCTCATTTGGCAGCTGTACTTTTCCGTGCTCGTTTGACTCGTGCGTCTGAAAAATCTCCTGTTTGTTGTGGTCGTAAGGGGATACAGCGGTTCATAAGTTTATAATAAATACATTTTTGAACACATTAAAAATGTTAAATAAAAATGTTCCATTACATTATTTTGAACAACTAAGCTTTTGATTATTTAAGACGTTTTATTAAATAAATAAAAGTAAGTAAAAAATCAACCATTTAAATTAAACAATTTAACTATGTGACATTATAGTATAAAACCAATGCTAAAATGTTCGGAAAAACATCCATGTTATTGCACAAAGCTCCGTTTTTGGAATTACAATTTTATGTGTTTTATAAAAAATTTACAACTTTTAATGTGTGCAATAATATAAATTCATTAAAAGACAATGCCATTTGATCTAAAGCTATCAAACTAAAGGTGTAAAATATTCAGAATATTATTCCCTATAATGCATATAAAGGTTTGGTTTTTCAGATTATGCCTTTATTGTTTTTATATAAAGTACTGAATCCATATTTTTCATGTTTTATATATTGTATCCACTCAAATTTATTAAACTCTGACACCGTTTGAGATAAAGGTGTCAAACTAACTAAAATATTCAGAATATTATTCCCTATAATGCTCAAGCAAGGCTCGAAATTGCAACCATTTTTCGTCCAATTTCAACAAATCATATATCATTTTGAAGGTCTTTTAATGGAGAATGTGATAAAAATAACTAATTTTTGACAGTTTGCTCATTATGACTAATTTTGCCAGCACAGGTTACATATGATTTTAATACTATTTTTGTGCATGACTATGGGGATGAAAGCATTTATGATATAGCAAAGCCATGCACACTTACTAGATGTGTCATTGTAGCATTTATTACTGAGCAGTACTCTAGTCTAGCCTATAGAAGCTTCAGAAGGACTGGACTTGGACAGACACAGCCTCACAAGGACGCAGCCTTCCATTTGGGAAGCATCCTATGAAGACTAAAGGACTAATTTTGCGAATTAATATAGAAATGTAATTTGAGTCAACTGCATGATATATAAAATAATAATGATTGATTTTGTATAATAATGCTGCATTGTGCATGTATAGTGAGTTTGAATGTTTTTAACATTTTTCTGTTTTTAACAGGTTGGTACAAACATGGTTGAATACTTGAAGCAGGCTGAGCTCACTAAACCCTTCGGAGATGACAGTCAGTGCCATCAAGCCTTTGTTGTTGTTGGCAAACAGGCACTACAGCATTGGTGCTGTGGCCACATGCTTTCAACTTTTTTATGTTTTGGACATTCATTTCCCGAAGCAGTGCGCAGCAGTGTGGGAACTTTTGCAGACTGTTGTCTATGAACTCCCAGGAACAGAATCCCCTTCAGTAAGACTGCTTCGTGGATATTTGTCATGTTAAGCAGTTCTGGAACCACAACAACTAACCCTTTCTAAAAAAAAGTTACATGAGTTTATGTGAAGAGGAAAGTTGTCAGACTAATCCATATATCTAAAGCAGTTTACTGGTGCTGCTATGTTCTTGTACCACTTTGTAAACCTTATATTCTCTAAAAAGTTACACGAGTTAATATGAAGGGGAAAGTTGTCAAACTAATATAAAGCAGTTTACTTGTGCCACTTTGATAACCATATTTAATGTAAATGATAAAATAAAAGCTAATTATTAAAGTATTTATAAACAAAAATTATATAGAAAATTATATGCTGTTTTATTGTTCATTGCATGAAATATCTTTTTTTTCTATAAATTATATGCTTGTCTTACATAATAAATCTTTTGACTGTTTCCTCTGTATGATTATGATTTTTATTATTATTATTAAACCTATTTTGAGCAATGTAGTATTTTTTTAATTAATAGTTGAGTTAAATAAAATATTTAACCCAACGTGCTGGGTTAAAATAACCCAAGGCTGGGTTTGTCCATACTTGACCCAGTGTTGGGTTTCCAAAATAACCCAAATTGGGTTGTTTAAAACCCAGCGTTTTTTTAGAGTGATATTTTTGTATATTTGTGTATTTCAGTCAATCCACTTTTTCATTATTTCTGTTTTTATTTCTATGACTTTGGGAGACTTTTCTGTTTGGTATTTCACAGAAATGAAGCAATTTGTGCTCATGAGCCTGATCCAGATGAAGCACTGCTGCCATCTGCAGGCCGAGCGGAGCGGTGCACGGCAGCGCGCGTCACCATGGCAACCCGCGGGAAGCCAATTGCGTGCAATCAATGAGCCTATATATAGAATCAGCTGCATTATTAGTCACAAAACAACTGTATGATTTCACCACGCTACTCATAATATATTGTTCAACTCCACAGGCTCACGAATTATCCTTATATGTCAGTGGAATCAATTACTGATACCTCTCTTTATATACACTACTTGAGCATAAAAATGGGTTCCAAAGTTGATAGTTCCATTCTATTTTTAAATAAATATAGAAAACAAAAACAAGCAAATGTCTTCAGCTGTTTAATGTGATACTGTAAAAGCCATATTTACATCAAATATAGCTTGTTTACTCCTTGTTGCCTTTTTTTTTTTTTGAGAGAGAGAGTGAGGACATCATTTTTCATGTTATTTATTTCTGTTTCAAACATGACATACATTGACATGAGTTTTTTTTTTTTTTTCTTGTTTTTTTTTTAATCTTCATTGAGCTTTTTGGTTCAAGTTTAAAGTATTATTGACTTATTTACCCTCCTGTGATGGAAATGATTATGTCAGTGCATCTTACAGGTTTAATTCCAGTTGATAAATGTTAATTAATCTGGCATTTCTCAATGGAACATGTTTTCTATTAGATTATTTCTGCTTCCTCCTGCGCACTATTTGCATTTGCACTGATTTTCATTCTTTATGAAGCTCTGATCCCACAGAAAGAGCAAATGAGGGGGTTCATTTGTCAAGAAGCAACCCTCTGACAGCGTGTTAACACTTAGAAAGAATAACTGTTAAAATTAGACTCAATTTAGTCTGTTCATTATTCAGCTGAATGAAGATCGTTGAAAACATTGAGTCTTTATGTAAGACAAAGGAGACAATTCATGTTTTCATTTTATTATTATTTTAATTATGTGGTTGCATGAGTCTAGTGCATGTAAATTCAATGCTGCACATGTTAATATCATCTGCTATTATTTGTCAACATGTTGCATGTGTAAAAATCACAGTGTTACTGTGGTAAATGTGAAGCGACTATGTGAACAGTAGATGGCAGTGTGTAAATATGAGCAGATCTCAGCACAGTTCACAGTTTTTCTGCAGAATTTCTGACTGAACTATCAACAGATTTAATTTAACTATCAACAATATAAGGGCATTTATTCAAGTTTTAGCACTCTAAAAGATATATAGATATAATCTGTTGTATTACAGGTTTTTAAATTTTTTTTATTATTATTCCTTCTTGTTCGCCTTCCCCGCTTTAAGAGAACTTCAAGATATTGCCATCCCATGTTGTGGGGGGGGGGGATGTAATAATTGCATATGTAAATATTACATGTGCAATGGAATACTTCACGAATGCCTGGTAAAATCAAATCAAATTAAATAAATATTAGACTTTACTAGGCCTAATTTAGAAAAAGTGCAATTCAGACTGTTGCTTTTAAATAAATAGCCAGTAAAATAATATAACATAAAATAAAAACAAAATAAAATAAGCAGATAAACTTAACTTGATTAGTTTTTCAGATATATATTTACGTGTCAAATGTGATGAAAAATGTGGCTTTTAAATAAATAGCTTGTAAAATAAAAAATAAAATAAAAAGTAAAACAATAAAATAAAAATAACAAAAAAGATGCACTGATGTTTTTTTGTTTGTTTTTTTAGACTTCAGTAAATAAGGAAAATTACAATTAATAATAGTCTTAAATAAATTGATGATAAAATAAAGTATAACACTTCAGTGAATTAAAAAAACAATGTGTTTAAGAATGGTGCTTTTAAATAAATACGTGGTAAAATAAAATAATAAAATGAAGTAAAAAAAAATAATAATAATATAATAACAAATAGATGCACTGATGATTCAATAAAATAAAATAAATAGTTGCATGATATTTCATCTTGATTATTTTTCAGATTTTTACTTGTTTGCAGTAAAAACCATGTGAACTGTAAAAATGTAAAAATTTACACCATTAAAATGTTCCAAAACCACGTTTCGTGTGCGTTTCATATGTGTTTCGCATATTTCACATGTGATTTTAACGTGATTTTCACATGTGGTTTTTGGTTCTTAGACTTGAGAAAATGTTGCTCTTAAATGACTTATAAAATAAGATAAAATAAAACAATAATAACATACATAGATGTTTCAGCTTGATTTTTTTATTTAGCTTTGTGCCTGGTTCTTAGACTTCAGTAAATAAGGAAAACGTGTGTCTTGAATAGTGTAAATGTGAGCTCGGAGGAAAGCATCCTCCAAACAAACCCATCCTGATGAATAATGTGCTTTGCATTGAGTTGTGCTGGTGTTGTGCTCTTTAATGAATGATGATCTGCGAGTTGCCGTTCTTTGTGCTGTTTGCTGGTTCTGGCTGGCTTTCAGTTTCAAGCAATCAGCACATTCTCATGAAATATAAGCACATTTGCCTTGTTAAAGGTCTGATCTGCGGTTATGCCACAGGCCCATTTGACTCCCACTCAAACTGAATCTGAACGTGTTTGTGATGTTTTTCATGGCAGTTTCTGTTCAAACTAGCTAAACTAAATGATCGCGAGCTCAGTGATCAGAAGGCAGGCGGCATCTTTACATTTCCAGCATCACCGTATGTGTTGTATTTATTTGTTTTTTTACATGGCACCGTTTGTCCTGTTTGTGCTTTTCTCTTCAGATGATGAAGTGATACACTTCACTCCACTGAGGCCTGAGATTATTGACCAAGCTGGTTTAGAGATGCAGACCACTTTGGACCGGAAACAAACCAGCTACATTCCAAAGAAACAACTTATACTGTTCGATACAGTGTGTTTTCTAGAAGGAATACAGACCTAAATCTACAGACCTGGTATTTAGCTTGATGTTGTTGTTTAGTTTTTTTGTAAATCTAGCACATTTGCAGGTGAACAAGCAACACTTTTTTTATTTTTAGATTTTAGATTTTTGTACCTTATCTGACCCTCTTTTACTTTGCCCTCCAAGACACACCTGGTCTGAACAACCATCCTCCCATATTTATTTATGGAGATATACAGATATTTATTTATGGAGATGTTATACAGATGTGCTTGTAAAGGTGACCTTCAACGTCTAGATGTTTTTTTGTTGTTGTTGTTGTTTTATCCTGCTGTTCTTACATTTTCTGTAAATTTTGAAAATACAATGATTCCTACCAGTTTGTTTGTTTATTTTATTTAAAACTATTTTAAATGGTGCAAGTTATTTTTTCATTATTTGCATAAATTGTTGTTGTATTTAAAGTGTTTTTAATTATTATTCCTCAGTTTTCCTAACCCCCTTAAAGATGAAAAGAAGATATTGCAATGCCATGGTAAATGTTGCTCTTAAATAATTACCTGGTTTAATATGTATTTATTTATTTTGTTTTAATGTGTAATATTTATTTGCCCCCCTTAAAGAGGAAAAGAAGATATTGCAATGCCATGGTAAATATTTTACACCTGTTTAAATAAATGAATACATATGCATGCATGTAATTTTTAATTATGCATAAATTAAATATGCATTAAATAAATAATAAAATAATGTTGCTCTTAAATATTTATTAATTTACTTATTCACTGACTTATTTATTTATGCCCCTTATTGAAGATATTGCATTGCTGTAAATGTTGTTCTTAAACAATTACCCGGTTAAATAAAGTAAAAGTATTTAATAGTATATAACAAGTTTTAACCTAGGACCCTCAATATAAAACTCTTAATTTCCTCATTAACATATTATGTTCATTTAATAAAGATCATTAACATCTGTATTGCATGAACTATTTACTACTTCGCAGATCAAGGTTAATTAGTGAATAGTATGAGATGTGAGGAAGCCGTTCCGTGTTGTGTTTTATATTCTCCACAGACAGACCCCAGTGACAGCGAGCGGGTCCCGTGAATGATGATGGTCGGTGCGGCGCTGACATGCGCAGTGCGCGGATGCTGTTCGGTGGATGTGTGTGTCCGTCCGCTGATTTCATCTCACACACGCGCTCCTCTCCTCCATCCTTCAGGATCTTCCTCCGGAGCGGCAGCGGCGGGTTTTTACGGTACGTGAGTCTGTTTGTGTATGTAAATAAACGTGTTTGCAGCAGCGCGCGCTGGACGCGTCTCGAAGCTAGACGCGCGTGCAGCATGTCTGGAGATAAACACACACGCGGCGCTGAGATGCATGCAGCGTTTTTGGTCATACACTTCATAGCCAGCAACGTTTTTTGGGGCTTCATACGGACGTGTTCCAATCCAACAGCAATTTTGGACATAAACATAGTCGTGTTCCAAGTCAGCGCTAGTTTGAACATCAGAAGTGTGTGAAGCAATTTTGAACATGATAACAGACGTATTCCAAGTCAACAGCAGTTTTGGGCAACATATGTGTGCGTGTAGCATTTTTGGGGCATCATAATAGACATTTCCAAGTCAGCAACATTTTATGACTCTGCGTCTATGATGCAGTTTATAGGTTTTGAGACACAGCCTTTGTATAAGGCGGCCTGTTGCAGTGAATCTCATGTATGGATAAAACAGAAGCTGTTTTAGGTTTTATTTTAGGACTGTGTGATGTGTGGCTTTTGTTTACAGCCAAATGACTTCATGAGCTGATGGTGATGTAAAGAAAATCACTGATTTACTTCCATGAACACTTGCATCTATCAAAAGCACAAGCTTTTGTTAATTTTTCGGTTAAATTAAACTGATGCATATGCTGTTGTGCAGTAATTGTTTACTGTATTTTATTTAGCGTTCCCTATGTATGTGTACTTCTTTAATATGACCTATTTAAGAAAACCCACAGGGTGGGACTCTATTTTATTCATTAGGAATTGATTGGATCATGAAAAGGGGTGTTTCATAGCAGAATGAAAGTCGTGGTTTGGAGGGAGGAGGTGGAAAGTATGTGGGATTCATGATGTCAGATGAAAAGGAAAGTCAGTTTAGACGCACAGCAAGTTCTTACAATTTGATGAATGATTATAAAGTCAAACTTTTTTTTTTCCTTCAGAATGTGCACTGACATATGGAAGCTTGGTTCGACCACAATTCTGACTGTTTTCCTGCAGTTCTGACTTTATTTCTCACAATTCCTAGTTTCCATCTCACAATTCCAAATTTACATATCACGATTCCGAGTTTATATCTCATAATTCCAAGTTTATATCTCACAATTCTGAGTTTATATCTCAGTTCCGAGTTCATATCTCACCATTCCAAACTTATATCTCACAATTCCAAGTTTATATTTTGCAATTCTGATTTGTTTTTGTTTCTGCCACAAAATAAAAAAATATATATCTTAAATTTATATCTTGTAATTCTGACTGAGAAAAGTCACATTTGTGAGACATAAACTCAGAGTTGTTAGAATGAGATTAAAAAGTCACAATTACCTTTTTTTTTCTTCTTTTTTTTTTTATTCTGTGGCAGAAACAAGCTTCCAAATTGACAAATAATAATGATTCAAAACAAGAACATTTATGAAGAGAATAAATAGGGTTGGTTTTGTTTTCACAGAACTGTAAAATGCGGTACGTTTTGTTCTTCTAAAAACCATTGAAATCTATTGTATAAAACGGTTGTTAAGTTTCCTAACGTGAAGTTAATGAGCTGTGTGGTAGTTTATCTGAAGCCTTTAATGACTCACTGACACCTGCTGGTTACACCTGTCAGATCAACCATTGTTGACTATATTGACTGTCTTTAGACCAGATTGTCTGCATTATGAGACCAGAGTGCATATATTTGTCTCAGGATGGTAGTTTGATTTGATTTTAGCATGTGCATTGCTAATGAGTTGTTTCATTTAATGCAAGTCAGTCAGAGAATTGAATGGAGCATGGCAAACTCTGAGCGTTCAGACAACTAATGAATAAATTGATGATCTCTTATGAAATGAACCTCACACAAGTGTATTCAGGATGCAACCTAAATCTGTTTTCCAGAGGAGACACACTGAATACTGAACACATACAGTTTATCTGGGAGTTAAAAAGTTCTCAAGCGCATAATGAATGAGTCTCTAATGCATCTGAATCTGTGTGGAGATGCAGTTTGCTGCAAAATGTGAGCTGTTTACTCTTAGTAATCTTGTTTGGGATCATAGAAGTCTTCATTATGTTTCTTAATGTCTCCCATAGGTTCAGTAAAATAAGTACAGACTTCTAAAATAATTTGCAGCAAGATGTGAGTGTTTGGAGCAGCACAGCTTTAGAGTTGTATATTATATTATTATATCTCTTATGATGTTTTTTTGCACTGTTTAATTTAAATTCAGAGATGCTATAGCTATTGTAGTGATGCACTGAGAATCGACATCTGAAAATATTTGGCAGAAATGTAAATTTTGGTTTCGATAGGGATAAAAAAAAAATGTATTTGCTAAATATGTGCACTATATTACATATTCATTATATTTTTACTTAACCTGTTGCTGTGGTTACTTCATATGTATAAATTAATCTCTTTTTTTTTTACAGAAACTATTTTAATGTCTTTAATTAAACGACAAATAGAAACGCAATTACATACTTTCAAAAGTTGATATAAAAATGTTACTTATTTGCAATTTAAATATCTATGTCCAACTGTTTTTGTTTAAGTGTTAATTAAATAAATTTGAGTAGGCCTAATTCATTGATTGTTAAACATTTCAGTTTCTGTAGAGAAAAATAGTAGGCTAGTGTTGCCTCGGCAACTAACTAAATGTAAATTTTGGTACTTCACTTCTATTCATAATTTTTCTGTTTTCATTTTAATTTTAGTTTAAAACTATTTGAAATTATTTCATGTTTATTATTATTATTATTTTTAGTTTTGAGTTCTTTAAGTTTAGTTATTTTTGGTTTTAGGAAAAAAATTGTAGGCTATTGTTGTCTTGGCAACTAACTAAAAATAAATTTTGGTGCATCTATATTCTTCATTTTAAATTTTAGTTACTTTGTTCTGTGTTTTTGTTGGTTTTATGCATTTAAAAAAAAAAGGATATTTAGTGTTTATTATTATTTGCTTTTTTTATTTTTAGTTGAGTAATTTTAAAAAATGTCACCTTGGCAACTCACTAAAAGTTCATTTTGGTTCATCACTAGTATTCATAATCTATATTCAGCAAAATCATTGCATGCTTCACACATTCCGCTTCAAATAAATCAGCATGTCATCATTATTAAACACATAAATGATTATTTACAGACATTTGTTTAGTGACATTCAGTCATTTCCACAGATGTTGTTTGTGCAGAGCCACGCGTATATGATGGATTTACACTTCTCTTAACTGCATTAATACTCTGTGTGCGTGTGTGTGTGTGTGCGTGTGTGTGGCCGTTTTGCCCTCAGCCAGTCGAGCACACCTGTCTGTCATCATTTGAGTGTAATGACTCCATTAAACAGCAGTGGCGATGGTTAACTGTAATGGAACATTCTGGATGGAGCTCTAGATGTGTGCTTTGTGCTGTAGGTTGCAGTCACAGATTGAATGTCTTTTATTTATTGAGTGTTTTGTGCACATTCACTCTGTTATTTGTTTTATTTGCTGTCAGTTGTGGCTTCTATATTACAGATGTTCACATATGCATGTTGTGGTGCCGTTAGCTCAGGTGTGGATATTTGTCTCCAGAGATGTTTGTCTGTAATGATTTAGTTCAGAGCAAGCCTTGGGAAAATTAAATTAAGAATATAAACGACCGGCGCTTGTGCTGGGAAACCCCTCCAGGTCAAACGATAGAGGACGGGCTGAGCTGGCTGTGTTTTCTGCTACTGTTAGAGCAGCTGAGTCTTAAGAGTTTGAGCAGAAACTTCAGATACTTGCTGTGGTTGAGCTAAATTAAAGAAATGAGAATACTGTCATCGTTTGGCTTTCTTTTGTGGAACATAAAAGATATGTTGAAGAATTTAGTTGTTCTTTTTCCATGCAGTTGCAATGAACGGGGACTGAGGCTTTCAAACGTCTTATAAAAGTGCAAAAACATCATTAAACTTTTATAAAAGTAGTCCATACAACTTGTGCACTATATTTCAAGTCTTTTGAAGAAGAACAAAGTCATACAAGCTAAGGAAAGTCATGAGAAATATCAACTGTATGCATTTTGTGAATGGAGCATTGTTTGAAATTGAATCTTTTCAAGGAATCAGATTAAACTTTTAATGTGTTTTTTTTTTTCTCAGATATGTTTAAATTGAATATAATTGCACATATTTTTGAAAAATATTTAATTATAAATAATAATATTATTTTAAATCAAACAATAAAATATAGTAAATCACAATCTGTGTTATTTATCATTACTTTAAAATTATAGTATTTCTTCATAGCTTGATTTGATTTTTTTTATATTTCCCATCTTTTGTTTTTATTTTGGTTTAAGTTTTTTACCAATTGTGTTTTATTGGACTTTAGTTTTAAATAAATATGAATTGTTGCCTTGGCAACTAACTGAAATAGGTTTTTTGTAATGAAAAAAATGTATATAAAACTTTGTTTTATTTTATATCACACTGTAAAAAATTTCAAGCGGTTTCAACTAATTATTATTTAGTAACTAGTTCCACAGAAATGTTACGTTCAGCCAATTTCTGACTTCAAAGTGTTATCTGAATTGTTATTTTTTTAGTTGGCTCAACCTTTAGTGAACTAGTTTTATAGTCCATTCAACTAAAATGTTTTAATTGGTCAAACATTTAGAAGACTACAGCAAGTTATCTCAATTAAAATGTAACCGTTTACTCCATGTGTTTTATATGTTACCTCAACTAAGATTTATTTGGGTATCATAAGAAATTCCTGGGGAACTACATAAACATATATTTTTATAGTTTAACAAAATTATTAAAAATGATTAACTGTGTTTATCAATCACTAAAAACACACACATTACAACACATAATAGCCTTTATTTAATAACAATCTCCATTTATAAAATTTTTCATACAAACTAAACATACAGGAATGAAGAAAAAAGTCACCTACATCTTGGATGGCCTGAGGGTCAGTAAATTAACAGCAAATTTTCATTTGTGGGTGAACTATCCCTTTAAAGCTCCAGTTGACACATTACATCTGTAATACAACTGCAAAATTCAGTTTTAACTTTGTTTAATGAACTAAGAAAAAACTAAACAAGCTAAACAATGTCAGCAAACAAACATTTACAATTATTATTACTGTTCACAATTACATCTTTAAAATGAGGCAGAAGTTTAAAAAAAAAATTAAAAAAATTAACCAAGTGTTATTTAAAATCAAGTCAAGTCACCTTTATTTATATTGCCCTTTATACAATACTGATTGTGTCAAAGCAGCTTTACAGAGTCAAACAGGAAAATAGTTTGTCAGTAAGTCATTTTCCAGTTAAAGTCAGTTCATTGGTGATTCAGTGTTGACATCATCCAGTTCAGCTCTCTACCAATAATGTCTATGCAATCAGCCAAGCGTCCCCAAATAAGCAAGCCAAAGGCGTCAGCGGCAGGGACCCAAAACTCCATCAGTGACAGAGATTGAGTAGAAAACCTTGGGAGAAAACAGGCACAGTCGGGGGGCAGTTCTCCTCTGGCCAGATGAAACCAGCATGGCATGGTTTAATTCTTGGCTGCAACACAGGTCAGATTGAGCAGAGGACTCGTCTGGTTCTCGTGGTCTTGTCCCGATGGCCAACGAGGTCTTAGGAGGGGATCTGTCTCTGAAGCTCATCTAGCTGACATGGTCTCCGCTGACATTCAGGGCTGTCGAGGTCATCTCTAGGTGCTGATCCACCATCTGATCTACATACAGACTGAATCTGGGTGGCTATGGTGACCTCGGAATAAGAATGAAACAGACTAATATTAGCGTGGATGCCACTGAGAACAGTAAAGCACATTATAATTGTAGTAAAAACTCTAAACATTTACATACATTAACGAGTTCGTTTGCCCATATAATCATTAGGAAATAGAGTAAACTTATTTGGCTTGCTGTCCACTGATGAGTGGCTCGATGAAACCGCTTCAACTCGAGCTCTGATAAAACCCCCAGGGACATGATATGAGGTGATTACAAAGGGCAAGGTACCTAAGAAGAAGGTGGAGATTGGGGAGGTGGAGGGATGCTAGAGCATCTGAGACCGGAGAGAGGTAAGCAGCTGCTTATATACTCTGGCTGTTGATTGAAAGATTAGATGGGCTTGCTCCTCCCTAACTTACGTTTAGGAACTTCATTTACCTGGAATGAAAACCATAAACTCCAAGTCTTGAAAGTACACACACACTGTGTAGTCTGGTGTTTGGTGCCTTGGAAGAACTGACTGGGTTGCAACCTTTTTTTTATTTTTTTTATTTTTTGGCACAAATCCATTCCACAATCCATTGCACAACAGGGAGCATTGATGCTGACTGGATTTGTAATAGAACATGTACATTTCATATTATAGGGCTAAGTTACCTCAAGTAGCATAAAAATAATATCAAAATATAACGGACCTGCCTGTTGTTGATAAATAGCAGTGGTGACGTTTTACAAATTGATTGATCAGTTGTCCCAATTGGTTACTAAGCCACAGTCTTCCCCAGTGCACAGACTTGTGTTCACTATCTACTGATTCACTACTACTAACTTCTCTTCCGAAGCGCCTTGAAAAGAGCGGTTATTAGTCACGTTTAATGTCGTCTTTTTACTTCATGGGACAATTGCAAAAGTTTACACATGCAAAAACCCATTCAGCACGCCCACGTTAACTTCTAATGAGCACATTACTGTGGTTTACATTTAGTTACACGTTTCATAGATTTCGGTTAATGTTAGTCGTATTAAGCATATTTGGAGAAAGACTGCACGATCTATTTATTATCTTTTAACGTCACGGAAACGCAAAAAAAATCATACAACACGCCAAAATTAGCTAAAATTCATTATAGAAACAGCTTTTGACATTAAGTGTTTTATGGATTAAACAATGTGAAAGACCACATTCCCTTCGCTTAAATTTCCCTCAGATGTTTCTCCCGCGAAGTCACTCAGGCTCGTGCACGTGCGGAATGATCTGTGTTGGCTGCATTTGTTTTTATTAGTTTAGTCAACATTTAGCATTCTGAATGTTGACTGGGTTTGAAAATAGCCATTCATTTAATGTTTTTAAAATATACATGTGCAGACTTCATTTAATGTCTTCTCAACTAAGCCCAAGCAATAAAATTAGTTCAACTTAAATATTTTTGCCCTTCCATCATTTTGTTAATTGGATTTTTTACAGTGCAGTTAAAGTTTTTTACTTTGATTAATGGAATGTTTTAATAAAGTTTTTCTATAATTTTAGTTTCTCGTCTGAACTCCAAATGATAGTGAGTAACTTACATTTCAGTCTGTTCCTCACAAAGCTACCATATGGCTTCAGAATATGGCGCAAAAGCCAAAGTGTACCACTTTAATGACCATTTTCTGAGTTTTATCGTGCTTGTATGTCATTTTTGAAGCTTGAAAGCCTGTTCCCTATTCTTTATAATTGCATGGAAAACAGCAACCAGGACAATGCTCCAAAATGTCTCCTTTTGTGTTCAACGGAAGAAAGAAAATCATGAGACTCTGGAGCCTCATGCTGACAGAACTTTTATTTCCGACTGAACTATTCCTTTAAAAATTCAAGCCCTAACGCAGAAAGCCGTGGCAGTCAAAGACATCTGAAGACCGCTTTACAGCATCCACCAAAAAAACTACTGGGAAAAAAAGCTTTAAACAGCAACTGAGAGATTTGATGGCACACGAGGAACATCACTGGAGTGACATTTCTTTGTGCGAGTATGCGGGTGTGTGCATATTCATGCCGCGCGAGTTCATGTGATGTTAAAGCGTTGTGCACATATTAGCGCAGAGTGAAGGTCAGGAACAGACTTATATGAGCTCCGCTGACATTTGCTTGGCATTTTTGATTCACTGACGTCTTGTGATAGATCTTCCATCCCTTGTTCTGGACGCAGGTGATTATAGATGACCTGTTTGCTCTTTTGATGTTTACAGAGGAATTCTGAAGGTGTTTCCTCAGCAGATTGGATATTAGAAGCTCTAATGTTGCATATATTACTAATGCGGTTTCACATGTCATCATTTGACAGCAAATGCTCTTCATCTGAAACCTGCTGATCCTGCTCGCTAAAATCCAGGGCTTTGTTTCATGTTCGCTCGCTGTTCCAGGATCACGCTGACTTTATCTTGTGGGGAAGAGAAGCTCCCATCTGTCTGTCTAGTGATCATACAGAGTCTCTATGGTGTTGTCAGACAGACCTGAACTTTGAAGCAGTCTTCTGAATAAAGCTAGATATCGGTTGCTCATCTGTTTCCATGTATTCAGGGGCCAAAATACCAGCCATAAATATTCCATTTTGTTCCTGATATATTCGTTTTGGTGGCTTAATATGAAAAATATTCCATATTGGAGTGGTGAATAAACCTGATGAATAAAAAAAATTATATTTTTGTTCACTGAGGTTGAAGTAATGAAGACCCATGAATTTTCTTTGATAGGTCCGTGTCTGTGTTTTGAATCGCTCACACACTGTTGTTTCTGCAATTCAATTTAAACCAGAAATTATGTTGCAAATCCTTATTAACTTACTAGCATAGAGGTGAGTAACTGGAAACAACAAAACTTCAGAACGTCTTATATCTTTAAGCTTTTGTTAATTGCATATGCCAGCCAAAAATACAACAGTATTTCCTTTACACAAAATGAAAGCTGCAGGGAATCATATTTCCCTGAATTAAACTGAATCGCAAAGTATTCAAAGATTCACATTGTAGAGTATTTTTCATGAAGCCATATAAAGATGCATTGCACACGGTGTAATGCTTGAACTATGAAAGACATGATCATTAATAACAATTATGAAGCCTCTGAATATGCGGTACACAATGATTAGCATGATTAACCTATACTCAGACGCTCATAATTTAGATGTAAAAGCTCTGATTGGGATCTTCATGTTTTCATGTTGGATTCTGGGACCTTTGCTTTACATTTACACGTTGCATTATCGGTCTTATATTATGATTCGGCACATTTATTTGTTTATTGCTTATATTATTTAATAAACTATTAAATGTACTGTGTTCGTATTATTTATTTTAGATTAAATTACAACGAATGACAATGAAATAAACATTACATAACCTTTTCCATATAGAAAATTAGGTTTGTTTATTAATTTAACACTTATATTAAATATTACAAACTAATAAACATTCTGTATTCATATTCTTTATTTTAATATTGATTAAGTTACCAGTAACTACAATAAAATTAACATTAACGTGAATATTAGGATTTTTGTTGCAATATTATTTATTTGTTTAAAATGCTTATTAAATAATAAACTAATGAATATACTGTATTCATATTTTTTAATAATGATTAATACGTTACCAGTATTCGCAATAAAATTAAAACTGCATAACTTTTTTTACATTTATATATTCAAATTAAAATTAGTAAATGTATTCTTTGTTTAATAAAGATTATAAATTATAATGTTACCTGTAATCAAAATAAAATTAACATTACATAACCTTTTCCATATAGAAAATTAGGTTTGTTTATTGATTCATTTTAATACTATTAAATTATAAACTAATAAACATACTGTACTCATATTTTTTAGTTTAATAAAGATTATTGATTTAAGGTACCAGTAACCACAATAAAATTAATAATTTTCCATATGGAATATTAGATTTGTTTGTTTGTTTGTTTATTTATTTCACAATAAAATTTTAAATTGCATAATTTTTTTTTCATATACATTTTATTTATTTATATATAAAATTATTTTTATTTATTTATTATTTATTTATTTAATAATAAACAAATAAATATACTGTATTCATGTTATTTGTTTAATAAAGCTTAATACCTTACCAGTACATAATGGTTTTTCTATATAGTTTTTTAATTATTATTCTTATTATTATTAATTTATTTATTGAATACATACATGAAATAAAAAAAATATATAAAAAAGTTTTTCTTTCATTTCTAGTGACTAAGTTAAATTTCTACTAGTGACTAAATTTTGTTTTGTGAACATCATACCTATAGGTAAATGTGTCTTCCCTCTTCCTTCTGACTTCCCCAATAATCCCACAAACCACAGCAGTTGAAGCTGGTGTAGGTAACATTAGGAAATGTTTCCCCTGTCGCTCCCCTGCACTGATATGTTTCTATGGAATTAGAACAGATGCTTTCCTCGTTGCCATGGCAACAGTTTTTGATCAAGTCCAGATGGTTTGTTGTAACATCAAAAAGAAATGTCCCAACATTCCATGACCCGACAAACGCTACATTTTGTAGAACTGGCCTGTAGATGGTCTGGAATCTCAAGTCACGAGCAGCAGATTAGCACTTTCCCTCGTAATGATGTTAGCGTGGATCTGAGCTTAATGAATGTGATGCAGTCAGATGTTACACACTCCATTTATAGACACTCTTCTCTCTTTAACTGGCAGAGAGATGTCACTTGACCCCTTTTTATAAACTCTGAGGTTCGCGCTGAAATGAAAGGAGGCCGCTGAATTACACGCTCTTACATGCCTCTTTTTTTTTCCAGTTTATTCTCAGTGATTTAGAAGAGCATAAAGAGATGCTTTAATAGCATCTTTGATTTAACTTTAGTAGCAAAATTTCTGTTCAATTTGAATATTTTTAATAGATGTATTCATTCAAAACTAATTCAGCGATTCATTTGCATCATTTTAGTTATAAATAAGATTATTGGAGTACATATTACAAGAAAATACTATTTTAGTCAAAATGTTAAACAGTGCATTACTTATTCTTTGTAATTATTTGTGAAAATTATTTCAACATTATTTTTTAAGGGTAATAGAGTTTATTTTTAGTGGAAATATATGTATGTAAGTTAGTTTTTATTATTGTATACAGTCACAATGGTGCATATTTAAAAAAAAATTTTTTTTTATAATTTTGCTGTATTTTAGTTTTTGCATTTAAATCTTTTGCATCTTTTTATAAAATGGTTAAATGAATGCTGTTGCTTTTATGATCTAACAAATTCATTAATCTAATTAAGTTATGAATATTCAGTTGTTCGTTGTTAATTTATGTTTGTTCGTATTACAAAAATCCTACTTTACACAACTTAAAATGCATCATTGGTCTTTTTCCTTGATTCTGCACAAAGCATAAAGGTCCCAAAATTTAACCCAAAAACATGAATATTTCAAATTCTCATAATTTAGATATAAGGTTAAATTTAGGAACAGTATTTAATGCAATTTGAGTTTATGAACTAACAAAGAACAGCAGTTTTACAATGAACAACTATATAAGTATTATGCATTGTTTATTCATTATTGCAAAGTCTAACTGAATTTGCTTTGCTAAAGTTGCAGTTTGGTTGAAATGATTGTTCCTCTGAGTGAGGAGAATCAGTCTTCAAAGCCGTTTCAAATAGCTGAGCAATATGGAGATTCATGCTTTTCGTCTCGTGTCGGTGAGCTGTCATCTTCATGAGGATCGCGCTCAGATCAGCTCCTCCGAAAACACACAAATGTGTGGAGTTGCACATTATTGATTCTCTGCGTGATTTGACGGTTGAGTCTCAGATCAGCGTTGGTGTTTGTCGTTTTGTTGTCACCCCACATGAGTGACATTTGGACGAGTCTGCGTTGGGTGTGTGCATGATTGCTGAGAGTGACTGATGCTGATGTAATTACTGTCGAGTGCTGGCACCTGTTACTGAGCACAGCGCCGTGTGTTTGCTCATCTCTGCTCCCAGCATGCATCTGAGGAAGAAGAAGTGTTCATTTAACGGCCCCCAAAAAACAGCACAACTTCAGGGCTGTGCACCGTTCAGAGCTGAACTAAGATTGCCTTTTAAATTACAATCTAATTCTAGAATTAATTCTAATTAGTTAGCAAACAGAATGCAGAATTGCTTTTCATTTAAAAGTTTGGGGTTGGCAAGATTTTTAAAAAATTGTTTTTTTTTTTTTTAAAGAAGCCTCTGTATTTATTTGATCAAAAATACAGTAAAATGGTGAAATATTATTACAATTTAAAATAACTACTTTCTATTTGAATATATTCTAAAGTGTAATTTATTCCTGTGATGTGCAGCTGTATTTTCAGCATCATTCCTCCAGTCTTCAGTGTCACATGATCCTTCGGAAATCGTTCTAATATGCTGATTTGCTGCTCAAGAAACATTTCTGATTATTATCAATGTTGAAAACAGCTGTTCTGATTTTTATTTATTTTTATGGAAACTGTGATGCGTTGTTTTTCAGAATTCTTTTATAAATATAAAGTTCAAAAGAACAGCATTAATTTGAAATGGAAGTCTTTGGTAACATTATAAATGTCTTTACTGTCACTTTTGATCAATCTAATGCATCCTTGATGAATAAAAGTATTAATTTATCTCAGTAATTATAAGAAAAATAATCGTACCCATCCCAAACTTAGTAACATAAACGTTGAACTGAATCAATAATATAAAAGTTGAAATGAAGAAACCTCCCACATGTAGTTTCAAAGCTGTAAGACTTTCTTTCTTTCTTTGCTACAGCACAAAAGGAGATGTTTAGCTTTATCTTTATGGTCATTTGTCTGGATTTGGTAGTTCAGCATCCACTGATCACTTTCATCGTATGGAAAAGAGCAGCATCTAAAACTCCTTTGTGTTCCTGTTGTGGAGAAAGTGTTCCAGGATGACATGAAATTGAGTAAATGATGACAAAATATTCATTTTCTACCCACAATCCTTTTCATTCAAACACATAATAGCTCTGCACACACACAAGCACACACTCTATCAATCTAAAGTAATGGGCACAATGATGAATACTGTCCTTAGTCTCAGTAATATTCCGTCCTAATGACCTCCGCTGTCTTATTTCATCAGTTCGGCTCATATATATCGGTTCAAACCCCATGCGCTGGAACAGAAGAGCAGCAGTAAAGGTGAAGTTCATTTATCTTGTGTTATAAGACAATATCAAACGCTGCAGTCTGAAGGACTCTATCAGAAGTGATTGGATCACAGCGGCCTGATCTCTCACATGTTATTCTGACCCTCTATTAGTGCATCAGGAATGATTCAATAACTCTCAGTCTGACATCCAATAAAGAGTGAGGAGAGAATCCTATCTATCTATCTATCTATCTATCTGTCTATCTATCTGTCTATCTGTCTGTCCGTCCGTCCGTGCACTCGTTTTCTTGTAAGAATGATTTTTGCAAATGATTCACAGAAAAGATATAACTCTTCTTATCTATATATCTAGATCTTGTTGTGTAGCTTTTCATTTAGTTTCAGTAACGGGTATTTTGTTGCAGAATCTGTCATATAATTACATCTTTGATTGTACAAATGTTAGCTCAAAGAAACAATAGTAGGTGCTTTACAGTTATGCATTTGGCAGATGCTTTTATCCAAAGCGTCTTACATTGCATTCACGTTAAATATTTTATCAGTTTATGCATTCCCTGGAAATCAAAGGACAATAAACCACTACCGTGTAATTATAATTTCAGAAATACCGATCTACCAACACAGTGGAAGAATTTCATCAGCGCACATTCATTCTTTGCGAATGCAGCATGTGACTCCAGCAGCTGGAGTGGAAACTCGTTACTCGGATCGGACCGCCGACTTTTGGAAATTCCTTGTTAAAGCTTGTGGAGAGGCGCTGATAGACGCATCTCTCTCTCAGTGGAGCTCATTTCCTCTTACAAGAGCTGTACAAACATGACATTCAGCACTAACAGCCCCTAATAAGGCTCATTCAGGCGTCCTGACAGCGCCGGGGCCGCTGGAGTCGTCCGGTGTGTCAGTGCGTCGGCAGCTTTCGAATGGGAAGCCTGCCTGAGGAGAGACACGGCATATTAAGTGTCGGTGTTGTGATGGGAAACGTGCGGGAGAACAGTGTAGATTCCTGCTCGAGTGATGCAGTGGAGAACGGCAGCGTTGGCTCGTTATTCGTGGGCACTAATGAACTAATGTCAGGCGTACGGAGGCTTTATCTCTACTGGCCTCATTATGAAGATATTTGCGTAGAGGTTCAGAGTGCACTGGATATGACAGTGTAACATGAAAGCAGTGCAATGGGGATGCATGTTTTGGTTTGTGTGTGCATTAGTACACATGATGACTCAAGTACAGCGTTCATCACTGCTTTCAAATGCCCAGATGAGCTGGATGTGTTTTTAGTGCACATGATTATGTTGCTTGGAAAGATGTAGGGATGCATGAAATGTGTGTTATCTGATATTGGATATTTCATTGAGCATTTTTACATTTAGATTACCTTTGCCATCAGCTTTAAATGAAGATAATCTTTAAAAACACTAAGATTTTCATAATGCTGTCAGGTGTAATCTTGAGCTTAATCTTGATCTTAATGTTTTAGTGCTGTGATGCCTAAATTCACTTGTACAAATCTTGTAAAGTATTTAGTCTCTCTTTTTTTTATATATATATATATATATATATAGTGTGGGTACGGAAAGTATTCAGACCCCCTTAAATTTTTCACTCTTTGTTATATTGCAGCCATTTGCTAAAATTATTTTTTTCCTCAATGTACACACAGCACCCCATATTGACAGAAAAACACAGAATTGTTGACATTTTTCCAGATTTATTAAAAAAGAAAAACTGAAATATCACATGGTCCTAAGTATTCAGACCCTTTGCTCAGTATTTAGTAGAAGCACCCTTTTGATCTAATACAGCCATGAGTCTTTTTGGGAAAGATGCAACAAGTTTTTCACACCTGGATTTGGGGATCCTCTGCCATTCCTCCTTGCAGATCCTCTCCAGTTCTGTCAGGTTGGATGGTAAACGTTGGTGGACAGCCATTTTTAGGTCTCTCCAGAGATGCTCAATTGGGTTTAAGTCAGGGCTCTGGCTGGGCCATTCAAGAACAGTCACGGAGTTGTTGTGAAGCCACTCCTTCGTTATTTTAGCTGTGTGCTTAGGGTCATTGTCTTGTTGGAAGGTAAACCTTCGGCCCAGTCTGAGGTCCTGAGCACTCTGGAGAAGGTTTTCGTCCAGGATATCCCTGTACTTGACCGCATTCATCTTTCCCTCGGTTGCAACCAGTCGTCCTGTCCCTGCAGCTGAAAAACACCCCCACAGCATGATGCTGCCACCACCATGCTTCACTGTTGGGACTGTATTGGACAGGTGATGAGCAGTGCCTGGTTTTCTCCACACATACCGCTTAGAATTAAGGCCAAAAAGTTCTATCTTGGTCTCATCAGACCAGAGAATCTTATTCAGGTGTTTTTTAGCAAACTCCATGCGGGCTTTCATGTGTCTTGCACTGAGGAGAGGCTTCCGTCGGGCCACTCTGCCATAAAGCCCCGACTGGTGGAGGGCTGCAGTGATGGTTGACTTTCTACAACTTTCTCCCATCTCCCGACTGCATCTGTGGAGCTCAGCCACAGTGATCTTTGGGTTCTTCTTTACCTCTCTCACCAAGGCTCTTCTCCCCTGATAGCTCAGTTTGGCCGGACGGCCAGCTCTAGGAAGGGTTCTGGTTGACCCAAATGTCTTCCATTTAAGGATTATGGAGGCCACTGTGCTCTTAGGAACCTTAAGTGCAGCAGAAATTCTGTAACCTTGGCCAGATCTGTGCCTTGCCACAATTCTGTCTCTGAGCTCTTCAGGCAGTTCCTTTGACCTCATGATTCTCATTTGCTCTGACATGCACTGTGAGCTGTAAGGTCTTATATAGACAGGTGTGTGGCTTTCCTAATCAAGTCCTATCAGTATAATCAAACTCAGCTGGACTCAAATGAAGGTGTAGAACCATCTCAAGGATGATCAGAAGAAATGGACAGCACCTGAGTTAAATATGAGTGTCACAGCAAAGGGTCTGAATACTTAGGACCATGTGATATTTCAGTTTTTCTTTTTTAATAAATCTGCAAAATTGTCAACAATTGTGTTTTTCTGTCAATATGGGGTGCTTTGTGTACATTGAGGAAAAAAAATGAACTTAAATGATTTTAGCAAATGGCTGCAATATAATAAAGAGTGAAAAATTTAAGGAGGGGAGGGGGTCTGAATACTTTCCGTACCCTGTGTGTGTGTGTGTGTGTGTGTGTGTGTGTGTATATGTATATGTTTTTATTTATTTATATATCATAGTTTATTTACATATAATATAAATAATTTTATTATATATTATATAAAAACGGTAACACTTTACAATGTGTCATTTGTTAACATTAGTTAATGTATGTAGTTAATCTTTGTTAATGTTAGTTAATGAAAATACAGTTGTTCATTGTTTACTCATGTTAGTTCACAGTGCATTAACTAATGTTAACAAACACAACTTATGATTTTAATAATGCATTAGTAAATACTGAAATTAACATTAACTAAGGTTAATAAATGCTGTAGAAGTATTGTTCATTCTTAGTTCATGTTTACTAATGTTGTTAACTAATGAACCTTATTGTAAAGTGTTACCATAAAAACATTGGTAATTGTTTATATCAATATTTTGAATTAGGTTTTATTTTTATATGTTCAGTTTCATTTTAATTTTAGTTTAACTTGTTTTGTAATTTTGCTATTGCTCATTTTTTTTAATATTACTGTTTAGGTTTAAGTTTTTATTTAAGCTAGGCTAGTTGTTGTAGTTGGCATTCCTGTAACATTAAAATTAATATTGGTTTATTGGAATTTTAATATCGGTGCTATTTTTTTTTTTTTTTTTAAATTTATGTACTTTTATATATTTATTTATATTAATATATGAAAAAAACTATAATGTATAAATAATTTTTTATCTAAAATAATTATTTTTATATTATAGCCTATAGTTTATCAATTGGCTTTTATTTTTATGTTCTTTTTTATTTAGTTTAACTTAGTAAAACTTCTTTTTAAATTATCACAAATGTTTTTAATAGTTTTCGTTTTACTTAACGATAATAACCCTAGGCCTAAATAATGGTGCATCCCTAATAATATGCCTTGTTTTTGCTCATCTAAGACAGAATTTCATGTTTTCATCATGGTTAAATTAAAATGCACTGTGAAGATCTCTGTGAAAATATTCATAGATAGCAAATCTTCTTGAAAACAAACAAAAAAAAAAAACTTTCCGGCATGATGCTATGTTTTTTTTTTTTATTATTATTATTGTTTGTTAGTGTGTTGCTATGTGGTTGCTTATTGGCTAAAGTCAAAATAGCCCACCCACATGTCTCTGTGATTTCTGGTCGCTATAGAGAAGTCTTGATTTGAGGTTCATTCATGTCTAGATCACTGACACTAGATATGAATAACACTAATAACGATTCTTGCCTTTGCAAACACTAAATACACTGTTAAGCCACAGGCCAAAATCTAATGCAGGCTTTACATTGGAATAAGGCAGAATGTTGAAATGTCTTTGATAAGCTCTCACTGTGCTCATGAGCCTAATTATGCAGATTGTCTTGATCCATAAATTTGACATTTCCAGAAGACTCTCATCTTCTTACATGTGTTTAAATAAACAGTGGAAATCGCTGCACGGCGGTGGTTACTGTTATTCATCTTCTTGATTCACCCTCCTCTTCAAAGCACCGTGTTTGAAAGCCCTTTTCACTGTTTTAAGTAACTGTGGTTATCCGAGAATCCTTCTTTCATCTGCAGATGAAAAGAGCAAAACGAAGGGCCACTCGCTTTTTACACTTTTAGCTCATTTTTACTCTGCTTTAAAGGGATAGTGCACTCAAAAATGAAAATTTTCTGTTAATTTACTCACCCTTGGGACAACTGAGATACAGGTGACTTTTTTTTTTTTTTCTTCAGTAGAACTGATTCAGCGCTTCAGTTCCTCCAACGATCACTGAACTGAGGAAACAGTTCGGCTTAAACTGAAGACCGACGAGCCACTGATATGTGCATGCGTGAACTGAAGGGGCAAAATGAAAGATTTTATAGTTTCTCATTATGTAAAATGGTAAGCTGCTAAGACGAGTTTATTCACTTTATATGCTTTAGATGTAAAACATCCATGTTTCACATCATGATTGGGTGCTTTAATAATGTAATTGTGTATACTTTACATCATTGCGTGATTGCCCATTTGCCTGAGGCTCTGGATTACAGGTAATAATGTTGTAAATAATGTTCAGTGTCTTGCACAGACCAATCGTTTCACTTCATAAGACCTCAATATATCAGCAAGAGCCGCTGGTATTAATGTTGTGTTGCCTGTATATGTTTTTTTGACTTGCATTTTATGAATCCTCAAGGACCACAGTTTCAGCTAAAAATCTTCTACTCAAGAAACAAACTCACCTACATCTTGGATGGCCTGATGGTGAGTAAATTAACAGCAAATTTTCATTTTTGGATGAACTATTCATTTAAGCTTACTTGCAAGGCTTTTGACACACAGAGGATCTGTTATGAACCTTCGTGGTCCATGCTTGCAGTTGAGCTCTTTAGACTGCGGTCAGGAAGAAATAACCTAGTAAAACCCTAAACCATGCAAAAGCACAGGCAAGCATGCATTTTCTTTAGAGTTTGTACAAATCTGTTAATATTGTGTTGTAGACCTCCACAGATAAGACTCTTTTTAGCTGCATTGATTTTAAAAGGCTTAGAGATTTATTTTTTAACTGCTTCCTTGAGCATCTCAGCTGTGGCATTCTCCCGTTCTCCTCTATTTCTCCTTTGTTCACGCTTCTTTAATTAGGCTGCTAGATTGGATGTTTATCGGCACTGAAACCTTCTCCGTGGATAAGGATTGTCTTTAGGATTAGTTGAAGGATATAGGGTGAGTTTTGTATTAATGTCTGTATCAGATCGCTGTGCTCGATTTAACTGGGATTAATTGAGCAGCAGGATCACACACTCAGCGTCTGTGTACAGTAGAGACTTCTTGCGTCATTCCCACAGAAAAGCTGACGCTCTCTTTAAAGCAGAAGTTTGGTTTTGCTTTGAAATTCCTAACCATAACCTTTAACTGTGAGAGAATCCTGTTTTTGAAGCCCCTTTCAGCCTGTAGTCTGTTTGGAAAACCCTGCATGTCTTCATGAAATCAAAATAGACCAGTTTACTGTTTAATAAATCTGCTTGTTCTTGCTCTTATTCATCAATGCACATTATCTGAAGAAAAAGTTGTTGGTCAAAAAATGAGTTACTTTAATTTGTTATTTTTTACTGTAATATTGTGAAATATTATTGCAATTTATAATAACTATTTTCTATGTGAATATATTGTAAAATGTAATTTATTCCTGTGATCAAAGCTGAATTTTCAGCATCATTACTCCAGTCTTCAGTGTCACATGATCCTTCAGAAATCATTCTAATATGCAGATTTGCTGCTTAAGAAACATTTATTATTAATAGTAGCAGTAGTGTCATCATCAGTGTTGAAAACAGTTGTGCAGCTTAATCAATGACCGAGGCAAAAATGACATTTCATTTTTTTTAAGAATCTGATTTTATAAAATAACTAAGGAAAATTAAAATGTTCACAAACAATATACTGTATATACAGAATTTTTTTAAAATATAATTAACTGCACAGATATTTTTCAAATTAAATAAATATTACTAGTTTAATATTTAAATAAAATTAAAGCGTGAATGAACTGCAAATCCCATGAGGCACTGCAAATGATGTAATCAATTATTAAAAGTTTAAATATTAAACTGTTACAAATTCTATAACTTTATAATATTTTATGATATTTTCATGATTTTTTTTTAAACAAATATTTTACATTTTAAATATCAGTCTTTCCTGATCTCTTTCCTTGTGAGTTTTATTCCAG
Organism: Onychostoma macrolepis; assembly: GCF_012432095.1. Taxonomy (NCBI): domain Eukaryota; kingdom Metazoa; phylum Chordata; class Actinopteri; order Cypriniformes; family Cyprinidae; genus Onychostoma; species Onychostoma macrolepis. The sequence continues at coordinate 29,611,274 of NC_081174.1, forward strand.
TGGTAACAAAACACTCCTCAGGATCATGGGTAATGTAGTTCTTCATTAGGATTTGGCAATTAAACACTATAAAACAATGTATTTTACAGGAGTATTTTTTCCAATTCATTTTCTCCATAAGGATTTAAAAAAATATATTCAGTAAAGAGTTTCAAGCCAGGAACCAACCTAACCAGCTCAGATACTGATTTTGAAGTATAAAGTATATTTAGCAAATATCAAAATATATATATATATATATATATATATATATATTAAATGATTAAGCATGAATAATGTAATTCTTCATTAGTACTTTGGAAATTAAACACCGACGCATATATCATCACTTAACACCCTTATAGCTCATCTTGGATCAGTCTTAAAGATATATATTTTATTGTTATGAATCCATTTCTTTATGGAAAAACATTAATAGGACTTACTTTCCAATCCTGAATGTTGCACTTTCATACTCTACAGTGTTATCAACACCTCAACAAAAAACTGACTGATTCTCCCAGTGAAGTTGGCAATAACCATCCAGAAATCTCCTTCAGCAGAAAGTAGAACGCCCGGATCTGATAGAGCTTAATATAACCGGAGGCCAAACACGAGGTCAGTCTCTATTGATGTTATTTCATCAGTCACTTCGTTTGCTGCTGAATTATGGGGTGTTTAGGGGCAGGAAGAGAGAACGCAGAATACTTTCTTGCATCTGTCTGTACTGTGAACTGTAAAATAAATATCTAGAGAATAGAATATCAGAGAGATCAGCTGGTGGGCTCGTATGCCTCGAGGCCAGTAAGAAACCAGCTAGCAATGCAGTAGCTGTACACAACTGTACTGTATCTCCACGGAGTGACGTACAGACACACAGATGGATAAATAAATAATTAAATAGAAAGACAGGAGGTTCAAACATTTCACAAAGACCTGAGAGTCACAAGACTCTTAACTCTGGTTACTTTTCGGATGTAAAAGAGGAAGGAGGGTTAGGGTTAAAAGAGGGTTATTTACTTAATTCATCAGATCAGCAAATTACTAGATCACTGCACTCGTGACTGCAGTTCATCTTCAATACTCGTCTTCTGTAGTCTGTGCTCTACTGTACATTACAACACCGATCCGACTGCTTTCTTTATAACACCAGTCATGCGTTCAGCAGATTCAAGTATTCGTTTTTTCTCCTCTCTGGAATGTTTGAAGCAGGTTGCTATGGATACAAACCTGAAGTTGTTACACTTTCAAGCAGCTGCCCAGTATATCACTTTGACTGACTAAGTTTTTCACATGGATTTAACTGCATTTTTACATTTGATGATGAACATTTTTGGTTTTGGTTGTAATTATTCACCCAAATGTAATTTTATTTTTTTACCTTTAATCCCATTGCAAGAGAAACAGTCTTGACGTCAGTATTTGTGCAAAATTGCTTTACAGGCATTTTCCCAGAACGCTTTTGTATTGGTTTTGTGTTTTCTCAGCTTAACTTTGGCAAGCGCTGAGGTACTGTAATCACATTAGACATTCACAAAGCATTTATCCTCTATAATGTGGTTCATTTCAGAGTCAAACAGAATATTTAGCTGGAAATAACTGATTGGATCCAATACTGAATTGTTGGATTCCTCCGACTTGGGCCAGTTTACTTCTAAATAACACAAAGTATTGAAGTTGAGTGTGTGCGTCGTCCTGTTGCAAATCAGCCATATCTACTAACTAGAAGATCACAGAGAAACATTGTAGAAACTACCTAGAACACCTTAGCAACAACCCAACATATACTAGCAACTGCATTGACTATATCCAAAACAACAACAAAATAAGCTAACATGTGATTGCATTCATTCTCTCTTCATTCCTCCTTCCTTTACTTATGGAGCTGGTGAATTTCTCTTTTTTGTCTTGTTGTTGTTCTCTGTTTACTTGTCCTCCTCCTACTTTTAGATCTGGTGAATTTCTCTTATTTTATCTTTTCTGTCCTTCGTTTCCTCTGACTTTGAATCAATCCATCTATTTCCGTCTTGACTGTATTTTTATCCGGTTTAAACACGTCCACCACTCATGCTGCTCTCTCTCATCCTTCTTTTTCCACATCTTCAGTCATTCTTGTCTTGACTTTATTAATCTTTCTGGTGGAGATTCATTGGTCTCTACTCTTCTTTTCTGGTCTGTTCTTATGTCAGCCAATCAAATTTCAGATAAGGTTAAATTTAAAAACATTAGCCACCAGTTGGCTCTGTCGTGTGTCTAATGTATAAAAATGGTATTTTATTAGCATTAATTCAGTGGACTCTTACTTTGCCCCATTTGTTTCAGTCAAACTGTTATGTTGCCGTATTGAATTTTGTTGTCCTTTGTAGTCCTTAGATGGATTTTTTTTTTTTTTTTTTTTTTTTGTCCAGTGAAAACCAATGTTAGAAGATTCTTTTTAGTATTTTATTTTGTTTTGTCAAAACCATTCAGCATAAACAGAATCAACATGGCTGCTTCAAGTTAATGAATGGTTATGGCCATAACTATTTTACTTGAAGTTTCATAACTCTTGAATGCAGTGATCAAATTTGGCAAAAATTGGTGCGTCTATGCATTGTATGGATATGAGGAAGCATTCCAAATTTGATGATGTTCGGACAAAAGATGGCACTATAACAGAGCTTGAACCAGAAATACTGATAAAAATACAGTTTTTGTTTTATACTCTCAGTGATAAACTCAAAAACTGGTATTTAAATATATGTGTACGCTTTACATCTTGGTTTTGCATTTTCTGTCATTTTTTTTTATTGTTAGGAAAAGAAACAAAGGAAACGGGATCAAAAAATGCCATAAGCTTGCGCATATGAGCACCACAACTGTATATTAAACATATTAAAGCACGCCCTTTTTGTTCAATCTGGCCCTAATTTTATTTTATTTTTTTTTATTTCCTGTATTTGTCCATCTTTGTTCTTTTATGCAAATTAGTGCACTATACACAAGTATCCATAGTGAGCAGTCTTTTTTTGCTGGCTTCAACACTGATTTAGTGGAACCGAGCACTGACGTTCAACAGTCTCTTATCGGCCACTTTAGATGTGAAGTGAGCTGCTCTCCGCTGCTCTGTGCTGTAGTGGATATCAAATGAATGATCGGAGGATACGAGCATGTTCATTTTCATACGCCTCAGCAGATTTTACATTCATATTCTCTGCGCTCAATAGACCACATTATCTCTCCAAACTTTCTCTTGAGTTTCAATGGCTTTTCACATTCATTTTTGACCTCTAGTATGTAAATGCTAGAGATTGTGCTGATAAAACATGTCGCTGCAGTGTTGGGAGAGATTTTGGAAGTTTCACTGTATGAGTTCGAGCATTAATGGGTTGTATTCAACACTTTTCCATTTTATGTTTTGGCCCTTTTTGACATTAAGTATCCTTGCAATTTCTTATAAGTTTAGTTATTTATGGTTATTTTCCACCTCTTTTGACATTTAAAATTAAAAGTTTCCTGAAGCCTTTTTTCAGGATTCTATGTGAAAAATTTTATTTTGGTAATTTTGAATAACATTGAAAATCAATAACATTCAATAACATTGATAACATTTTAGAAGAATGGCGTTCAAGACTTTTGCCATAGGCTTCAGTATTTTTCTGTAAATCAGTGTTACTATTATAGTTTTTATTCATATGTTTTGTTTTTATTTATTCATATTTTTTTATGTTTCAAATGTTTTGCTTTTTACTTTTTAGTACTTGAACCTGAACTAAATGAAAATTTGAAATGTTATTTTGGCAACTAGCTAATAAAATGTTAAATAAATAAAAAATAAAAAAATAAATAGATTTTTTCCCCAGCATTATTTTATTTCTGTTAGGAAACACACACACACATAAATATATAATTTTATTTCCAGCTCTATAAGCTGTTATATCTCAAGAAATTCTACTCTATTAGAGAGTAATAAGAAAAAGAGTTTGATTTTAATATTAACTCCTAAAAAATGCTAACTAAGTCATTGAGCTAAACCTAATTAAAACAGTTATGAATAAGAACCAGTTCTCAAAAAAGAAAGTCCTTTTTCTTAATATCCTAAGTCTAAAAACTAAGATCTGTCGTGTAATGCCGTACTTATCTATTTTCCTGTTTATTTGAGCCAGACACAGAAAGATGAGGAAAAGGTAGCCCTCTTGAGATGGCAAGAAAAAGCAAAACACTATGTATGATACCTGGTGTTTCTTAGAAAACAATGCTAAATAGAGTCCAATTACAGGTGACAGGCACATCCGTATGGGCTGATGGGTAACGGCGCTCTCTGCAGCTGAACACGTGACCTGATTGGCTCTCGTCTGCATTACACACTGATCACAGACACAGAGAGCCAGGTCTCAGACCTCTCGACTAATGTTGTGTGTCTCTGCGTAAATTGAAAGTAAATGTGCTGAGATATGGTGAAAGACTCAGTCTTTCTTGAGATGGTTTGTTTTTGATTAACTTGGCCCGGCATATAGGTAGGAGTTAGCAGAGCATTCTTGTAGTTAATTCAATATGAAGTTATTTGATATGAATTTCAGGTCCTACAAGCTCTATTATATCTACTCTAACAGAACAAATAAGAAAAGATTTTGATTTCATGTTGAAGTAAATGTAATCTAACTCGGATAGGTTTATTAAGTGTGTTTATTATTCCGGTCACTGACAGCGTTGACCAGAGCACACAAGCAGCTATACGTCTGGTCATTTATCCACAGGACAGCACAGTCAATGAGACGAGACGAGCACAGACACCACCCGCTGACTGTCTACAGATAAAAACACACATGCAAAGAAAACAATTTTTACTCCGATGATGTTAAACTGTATGATTTTTCAAAAATAAAAAATATAATTGGAGTACATTTTACTGTTCAAAACAAAATACAAAACGCTATTTCAATCTTTCTGAGTCAAAATGTCATGTTTACTTCACTGTTACTTGCCTTTTCTTTGAAAATGTTGTCAAATTTGCTAAATTGCTAAAAAAATTACAAACTAAATCCTCCTAATTTTATATTAATGTAGTCAATTTCACAAGTATTTACAAAGAACCTGCAAGTAGCACATTGAATTAATCATGAAATTTGGAAGTAAGAATATATGTAAATATATATTTTACAATGTAGCGATTTCTGAGTTAAAATTGTTTCGAAGTAAATCATAAACCATTTTTTCAGTGTAGTAAATCTCACAATTACAAAAAGACTATAAGTAATGCATTGATTCATTAATCATAAAACTTTTGAGGTAAAAGACTGAAATTGTATTTTCTTATAAAATGCACATAAGTAATCATTGTTTTTAACTTATTTAAAGTTTTTTTTTTTTTTTTTTACAGTGTAGCAATTTCTGAGTTAAAATTTTCTAAATAAATAATTACAAAAAAACTACAAGTAACACATTGAATTAATTTTGAAGTAAAAAGACGTCATGGAAAATATGGAATGATATTTTCTTACACCAATAATTTATAACTTTGAAAAAAAAACAATTATTACAGTGTAGCAATTTCTGAATTGTAAATGAGTAATTTTTTTCAGTTCAGTTAATTTTTCAAGTAACACATATTGATATATTATTTTCTTATAAAATGTACACCTACTCTGAAAAATAATTTTTTCATGTTATGTTATTTCTTTAGTTTTATAATAAGAAGATTGGTTTGCTTCTCTGAACTAATTGTAACACTGAAACGAGCATTTTCTGCGAAGCTACCTCGAAACAAAATGTATTGTGATAAGCACTATATTAAAAAAACTCTAAATTGAATGAAATCAACCAGTATATTCCAGGAATATACTGGAGCATGACGCAGATCCTGGCGGACAGAAGTTTGTGGTGTTATGAAGTAATGGTTTCCAGGAGGTCGATCACGTTAACAGGTTCATCATTCCCAGGCCCGATTCAGAAGAACTAACATTGCGCCTGGTTAAGCGCTGAAGACGTGAGCTGAAGCTAGTGTCTGATTAAATCCAGCGTGGATTCAGATCAATATTTGCATAAGCAGGAGAGAGCAGGTAAACACTTGTGACAGTGATTCTACAGGAGCAGCAATGAGATGAGAATAATATAATGTTCTCATTCAGATCAACCGCATGTGTGTCCGACGATCAACTGCATGAAAAATAAGTGTAAATGTATCCATATGTATCTTTTATGTTCATAATTCTGTAGAGAATCCGAATGGTTGGTGCCTGTGCAAAAAATACTGCTCTGATTGTAGGGTGTTGTGGGAAGTTGACAGGCCATAATATGTCGTTGTCAGAGTGTTCAGAATGAATTCTTATTGCTTTGTGGTTGCTAGGGTGTTTTGAGTGGTTGCTAGGTGAGTTAGCGCAAGTCAAAAGAATATAGATGTGACTGAGGTGTGGATTTTTTTTTTTTATTTTATTATTATTTAATTAATTAATTTTACATTTCATACACTAGGTGAAAATGACAACTAGTAAAGAAAATCAACTAGTCAGTTTAATGTCTAGACAATTAGTTGACTAGTTGGAAACAATACATGATTAGACTAGTTCAGGGCTGACCAGAAAGCAGTCACAAGCATTACTTTCACAAATTATGATTAATAGCAGTTATTGTTTTAAAAGAAAATCACAGCACCCTATTATTGGTTTAAAAAATAAAAAATTAAAATAAATAATTACATTTTTAAAATGTTATCAATTTTATTAATTAGACATGCTTACTAAAATTTAATTAAGCCGTTTAAACAGAATCCAGTTTTTTTTTTCGACGTTATAAAACATTGTAATACATTTATTTGATAAATTGTCTAGGTTTCATAATTTCAAATAATTAGACATGCTCATGGAAATAATCATCACCTAAATGATCATCTATGCATTCCACAATTCATTCATCACTAGTGTCAACTCACTAATCAACTAGTTGGTTGTTGATAACTGACTAATTGGCCATCTTCTTGACACATCACTAAATATGTAATGATTCATAATTGAGATCCAAAAACTACATTTGCAAATGTAACGTTTGTTTGTTTATTTGTTGTGTGTGTGTGTGTGTGTGTGTGTGTTATGCTGATGTGTAATCTGTCTGTAAATAAATGTTGGTGAGATTTATTCCAGGATTGTTCTTGTTGCCCTGAGGTGCGTCTTTAGCTGTCAGAGCTGTCATTCTCTGTGTTGAGCAGTGGGAGAAACGCTCTAATTTCAGTTATTGGTGACTCAAACTTCAGCAGTGTGTGGGCCGAACACGAGCGAGACACACACACACACACACACACACACAGACACACAGACAGATTGTGGGTCATCCAGCTACTCGTGAGAAAGTTGTGTGATTTGTGCAGCTCCTCCTGCAGTGATGAGTGACAGCAGCACAAGCTCCAGTTAAACAATCAGCCTAATTACTGCTCAGATCAGAAGAAATCCATTATTCTTTGAGAGTTGTTTGGATCAGAAGAAGTGAGCGTTACAAACAAGAATGGATTATTACATTTTGATGAAAGATTAGGAAGACATTTCAGTAGAATAATGTGCACTGATGGATCATCCACAATAAAACTATGTATTAAGAAAGTACTCTGTGTTGATTTCATGTTGACTTAACTTGAGGCTGGTTAATTTTTGACAGTAGTTGTGAGAAAAGTGAAAAGGGTAACCGAATAAAATATTGCTATTTGCAAATATACATTATTATTATTTTTTTTTCTTATTTGTAGAACTTCACAATTTAGCCCAAAATGTTTGACTATCTATCTATCTATCTATAATTTCATTAAATCACACTAAACCATATTTTGGCTTCATTTCAATTAATCATGCAGCCTTACGATAGAAGTAGTCAGTTTTCAGTAAAAAGCAACTGATCTGCAGTCAGAATGCAATAATGCTTGCAGCTTCTGAGTTTGTATGCTATGGTACATTATGTCTTAGGTTTGTGTTTCCGGTCCGTCAGCAGGTCAGATGCAGCAGGTTTGCGTGTGCAGCTGGGTTTGGTGATGCTGCAGTGACTGGTTGACATTCTGCCGCGCTGCGTCTCTCAGCATAAACACCTCAGATAAGAGTGGCATCGGTATGCGCGCGGCGTGCCGCGTAACCTTAGATACGCCATCACCTTCACTAGCGAGTGAGCGTGAGAGAATTACAGCAGAAAACTGCTGGCGATTAGAGAAAAGCTTTTAGATGTCTGTTTATTTGAATGCTAACAGGTTTATTTGACCATCTGGTCAAGACAGACCTTTAAAATGTGAAGTAGGCCTACAGTTCCTTTTTTGTTTTTTGGGCATAATTTTTTGTGTGTCTGTAGTGGGTAACTTTTCTTTTTCTTCACTGATCTCACACACACTTAATCAGCTTTCGGCTGCTATCACATTTCATATAGTGAGAATCGCTCAAGCTGTTGTTATCACTGTATTTACTGCATTAGAAATAAGGTTCAGAGGTAAACAAACCTCAATGTTTTTAATGAAAGTATTAGTTTAATTTTAAAACTTGGCCTTGTAAATGAAAAAAAAAAACCTAAAGAAAGAAACCCTTTTAATTAAATCAATATGACTACAGTTGTAGAAGTAATTGTTGTGGTTGTTGTTACTACGACTACTGCTAATACTACTAAATAAAAATAGCCTATCGAACAAAATAAAATATTACTATTGTAATATTTCACTGTAAAATAAAAATAAAAAGTATTGAAGTAAAATTATGTAATAATATATTGTACAGTACAACTGTAAAATGACAATACTAATTTAAATGTTAAATATTAAACCATCAAGAAAACTAAATTAACTAAATATCAAACAAAACATGAATCATTACTATTAATAATAATAAAAAAAGAGTATTTAAAAAATTTAAAAATATATTTTTTCAGTACATGTAATTAATTGTTATATAAATATATTTAATCAAAAGTAATTAACTACAACTATAAAATGACAATACTAATAATAGTTAATTTTAAACCATACACTAGTTTTGTTTAGAGTTGCTCTCATGCAGTCAGCTGGGACATATTGGGATACTTCGATGTCAATTAGTGTCAGCAAGAGCAGCAAGAGTTGAATTTGTGTTGTGAATCTGTTGATTTTTAATTTTTTTCAGTGCATTCAGAACAAATATTCTGTAGAATATTTACACAATATTTTAAAGTTCAGGTTAACAAAAGTGGCGTAGAGCTTGTCTATTCTTAGTATTACCGATACTGTTGTTTTTAGTATTGACTTTGTAGCAGAATACTCTCAGTGGTCTGTGACTGTGAGACTCACAGCGGCTCTAGAGGAAGATGATTGGTTAAAGTGCCAGCTTCTTCACCTCCTCTTTGCATGGCGGTCTCCTCTAATGACTCGTGGAGGATGTTCTCTGGCGCGTGGCTCGTTAGCTGTGTGGGTTAGAAACCAATCCAGACACACTGAAGGAGTCTGGGAGGAGACTGAAGGGAGTGTGTGCCTTCAGTCAAAAAGGAGTTTGGCAGAATTTCTCATTGTGGCTCATCAAGCACCTAAATGACAAAAAAGTAGGGCTGGGTGACATGGCCAAAAATGTTATCACAATATTTTTTTCCATATCATACAGTATCGATTTTCATTTACTGTTGATGGGGAAGGAAATGCTTTCCACATGTATGTTAGACCTTGAGACTGAATGTAAACACAACTTGTTTGTTGTTTTAATTTAGGGCTCAATTAAATAAAGTAAACCATATTTCATATTTTGTAGTTGTTTTGTTTTATTTTTTGGATTCTGTATTTTATGTTTTAAAACATTATCATCAAAAATGGTGTCTAATGAAATTAATACAATTTTATTAATTTAATCAATCTTTTAAAATGTAATCAAATAAAAATATCACAATTAATGTAAAACAAAACATTGCATTTTTATTTTTTGTCAAATAAGACACTGCACAACCAAACTGTATACATGTAAAGATGAATGTACCTTAAGAAGTA